>NW_007730637.1:170224-180471 GCF_000696425.1 Galeopterus variegatus
GCTCTGGCTAGTACTTTCAACACTATGTTGAATAGGAGTGGTGAGAGTGGGCATCCTTGTCTGGTTCCTGTTTTAAAAGGAAAAGTTTTAAGTTTTTCCCCATTCAGGATGTTATTGGCGGTAGATTTTTCATATATGGCTTTTATTATGTTGAGATACTTTCCGTCTATACCTAACTTATAGAGGGTCTTCGTCATGAATGATTGTTGAATTTTATCAAATGCTTTTCAGCATCAATGGAGATGATCATATGGTCCTTGTGTTTGATTTTATTAATATGGTGTATCACATTTATTGATTTGCATATGTTGAACCACCCTTGCATCCCTGGGATGAATTTCTATATACTAAATTGTGATCATGGAGTCATTTAAATCCTGCAATACCCTTTCCTGATTATTTGGTTTATGAGAGTTTCAACACTTCCTGCTATGATTATAATGATTGTAGATTATCCATTTCTCCCTATATTCTGTTTTTTTTTTTGTTCCTTTTATATTTCAATGTCAAGTTGTTGGGTGCGTAAAGATTCAGGATGGTTGTAACTTGTTGGCGTGTTTAATCAGCAAAACACATTCCATTTTTGCTTTGAAGGTATCATTCCTAGTTTCTCTTTGTTACCTTTTACTTTGTATATTTTCCTCTATCGCTTTATTTTTGAATTTTTGTTTTAGATATGTCTCCTATAGTCAGCATATCATTAGATATTTTTGCTACCCAACCTAATAATTTATCTTTTGTAATACCAATTTAACCTATTGACTCTAGTTGTGTTAGCATATAGTAGGTATTTTGTATTTGCTATGTTTTCCTTTTTCGTGTATTTCCCATCTTCGGCTGGATTTGTTTAGTTTTGTCTATGTCTTTTTTTTTAAATTCTGTCTAGGAGTTTGGAAGTTATTTATCCCATTCTTTTCTTCTCTTGCTTACCCCTTGCTCTTGAATTTTTGAAAATATATTTAAACTCATGTTTTCCTACAATGTCAATAGCTAATTGGTGTTGATAATCTCCCTCCCAAACTAGACAAGATCCTTAGCGTTCTTACACTAACCCTAACTCCTCTCAGCTTCCTATGTTTTGTGGATATTACCTAGAATTTTATCTACAAATTTTTTAGAAATTTGCTTTACATTGTAGCCCAAATTTTATGTGAATTTTACCTTAGTAACTGTCATAATCTTCACAATAACTTCATGAAAAATTATTTTTCTATCAGTTTCACTTCTTCCTTTGCTCACAACCATCTCTTTTATTCCATGTGTTCCTCTTGGTTCTATATATACTTTTTATTTTCAATATCTTCAAGTACTACTTTCAGAAAGCATTATGGGGGTAGAGTTTCTGAGTTTTTAATATTAAAAAATACATTAGCATTGCCTTCAAATTTGGATGGTAGTTTGGCTGGGCACAGAAATTTAGATTAAAAACAATATTCCTTTAGAACTGCAAAGAAATTACTCCATTTTGTTTATTGCCCAGGAGTTCAAATGAGAAATTTGACAGCAATCTGAATATTTTTCTTTAAAGTGTTTTTGTTTTACCCTTTTTGAAACTCTATTGGCTTTTCTCTATTTTCTTGCAGATCAGAAACTTCACATAAAATGTCCAATTAGGGACCTTTTTACCTCTACACATATGCCCACATTTTATTGGTTTCTCTGACAGGGGACAGTAGCATCATTTTAAAATAAAAGTCTGATATCATTTGAGAAGCCAACCAAATATAAGGAAGGAAGATGAAAATGAAATGTTTAATCAAAAGGCACTATAATACCCCTAAAATCTACTACCATGGTGGTGGTAGGCTAAAGAAGATTAAGCTACAGGAAAAACATGTAATGTAAATATAAGTGACTACATAGTAGGAAGTGAGTTTATTTTCCAATAGAGTATGGTACACTGACCATTTGGGCCCAGTAGAATATTTGGCCCAGAAAAGGTCAAGATGGTTTGAGGTAAAGCCAAATGGAATGACACAGGTATAACATAGTCTCCAAATAGATGGTGATAGATTCGTCTTCTTCTCAAGAAGCATTTGCTACACTCTGCTCCCTCCTCTCATGATCCCTATGGCTGCTCAAGCTGAAAGCTGCCTGTTCCTGCCTTTCAGGGGGTTCAGCAAACAGGAGAACTAGTTTTGGGGTTACCCAGGACTCTTGCTGTAATTTAGCATAGAATTTGGAGAACTTGGGACACATGGGGGAAGGGAGAGTAGATTTGGTGGCTCTCTTGCTAGTTGTTCTGAACAAAGTAAACCCTGAAGCATTCACATGTAAAGTCTAAGCCTCCCCAATCATTTTCAAACACCTCTACACAAGCCTCAAAACTTTGAAATCTTGCAGCAGCCAGGCTATAGTTAAAGCTGCAGGAATCAAAAAAATCAAAAAAGAAACTAGAATGAGACAACCCAGTCAGGAAATCCCAGCAATTAGTCTCAATCTTCTTTCCCCAATTTAAGATAAACTCTATACTTGATGAGGGGTGTAGAAAGCTACAATGGAGCAAGCTGGGCCTTCTGCTGAACTTTTAATCAAATACCAAGAGAAAACAGCAGGCAGCGTTTCCTTTTATTTTGACTTTATCTTATTTTATTTAAAAATAGAATAAACTGCAAGTTATTCTATTATAAAGGAACGTGGCTGAACAGGTAGGTAACAGACTCTCCATTGTGAGTTCTCCGGATGGCTTCTGCAAGGATCATGGAGATGTCGATCACCCGTATTTTGGAGCAGTCCTTCATCTTGTCCTCTTGAGGTATGGTATTGGTGACTACTACTGCTTCAAAGCATGCGCTATTGATGCGAGAAACGGCAGGTCCAGAAAAGATCCCGTGAGTCAAGATCGCATAAACTCTGGTGGCTCCAGCTGAGAGAAGTTTGTCGGCTGCGAGGCAGAGGGTACCACAAGTGTCAGCCATGTCATCCACAAGGATGGCCACCCGATCCTTCACATCTCCCACTAGCACCATGCGGTCCACTTCATTGGCCTGCTTCCGTTCTTTGTGAATCAAGGCAAAGTCCACATTCAAATAGTCCGCAATGGAGGTCACTCTCTTAGCTCCACCAGCGTCGGGTGAGACGACGGTGCAGTCCCTCCACTCAGAGATGTTCTCTTGTATCCACCTCAAGACCACTGGCTCTGCACACAAATTGTCTACTGGGATATCAAAAAAGCCCTGAATCTGAGAAGCGTGTAGATCCATCGTGATGATGTGATCCGCGCCTGCTGTAGACAGCATATTTGCAACAAGCTTGGCGGAGATTGGCGCCCGGCTCTTGTCCTTCCTATCCTGCCGGGCGTACGGGAAGCACGGCATGACGGCGGACACCCGGCTTGCCGAAGCAATCTTGCAGGCATGGATCATGATCAGAAGCTCCATCAGGCTGTCGTTGATTTCACCACAACCACTCTGAACGATGTAGACGTCCTTCCCACGCACGCTCTCGCCAATTTCCACGCAGGTCTCCTGGTTGCTGAATTTCTTAGTCACCACCTTGCCCAGCTCCAGGCCCAGGCGGTCGGCAATTTTCTGGGATAAGTCCTGGTGGGAGCTGCCGCTGAAGATTTTGATGTTCGGCATCGTAGCCAACGACCCCAGACACTTTTCGTCCAGCTGTCACTGTTGCTGCTGAGTTTAGCAGGGAAGTCGGGCCGTTACGGTCCCTTCCAGCGCGTGGCGCTAAATTGATCTCGGGTCATTTGAAAAACTTCCTGCTTGCCACCCATTCGCACTTTTAAACTGAAGAATCAAGACTTTCCAGTTCATGGACATTTAGAAAAATAGATTTTTTTTTTTCTATTAGTGCCTGTATTTGTCTTCTAGGGCTGCTTAAACAAATTTGAACACATAAAAATATAAAACTTCGACCAGGCAAAACCCGCACAAGTTTAAAAGGAAAATAACCGACTGTCATGTATTATTTTAGACTAAGTTCCTCCAATAGAGTGAGAAAAAGACATTCAAATAAAAAGTTGGAAAATGGTATAAATAAGCTATTCACAGTAAAAAATGTGAGTGGCCAACAAACGTGAAATAATGCTGGTAATCAAGAAAATGCTACTTATTTTCACACATCAGGTAGGACAAAATTATTAGATAATGTCTTCTATTCTAATAAAATGTGTAAATGTGTAGATTTTGCAAGGGTAATTTTGCTTGTAAACTTTGAGTCATCATGTTTATTTCTAGGAATTTAGTTCAGAGAAGTATTCACAAGCACTCCCAAAATATGTTGATAATGATGTCTGTTGCTGTATTAATGCATTCAATAAAGATTTTGTGAGCACCCGGTGTATATCAGGTGTTGTGCTCCTTCTAGGGTATAAGATGGTAAGTGACAAATAGTAACCACCCTAGAATTGTTTATAAAAGCAAAATCTGGAAACTAACAAGTTTTCATCAATAGGTAAATTATCAAATGCTTTATGGTAGATACATATGCAGCCATTAAAGAGACTGATTAATGTGCAATCATATGGAAATATCTCCAAAGATTTTTTTTAAAGGCAAAAAGCTAGTCATAACATATATGCATAGTATTATATTTATATATTTAAAATTATGTAATATCACAAGCATCAAATCCCTTTAAAATGATTTAAAGTCCCTTTAAAATGATTACCTTTGGAGAGGGAAGTAGGTTGTTAGAAGTTGAGGATGAAGGAGGAATGTTACATTTTACTGCTATCTATTATCAGGGTATTTGAATTTTCATTACTTTTATAATAAAAGACGAACAAAATGTATTTGGTAATTAAGTGTTTGTTAGCAAATTTTAAGTATAGAGCTTCCACAATGTATTGGGGGTTGGAGTACTGGGGCAGGAAGTAGAAAGGACCATAAATACCAAGAATTTCAACAATGAACTGACTTTCATAAACATAGTGGAGGCATCAATCAGATACAGACTGTATATTCATATCCTGCTAATTGTGTGCCTGACATTTGGATACTGGGATGTTTTCATTTAGCCTAAAACCAAATCATCATTTTTTCATATTTTAAAATTAACAAATAAATGTTGAATATATTTTCTCACCCAACTTCTGAGCTTCCCCGGTGGGTTGGGTTCATGGATAGGATAAGCTCAAGAATAGAGTAAGGAATGGGATAGGCAGCAGAGATGGGTAAGGTTCAGCAATGTCTGTGAAACACATAAAAAAAGTACTTTTATATATTGAATGAGCTATTGTTATAAAACCATATAAACAGCTATGTTAAAAATGCTACGTCAAAATGACTTGCTGCTGATCTGACCACATCTGCTCTGACATCAACATACTTTTCTCCTCAGTTCAGACTCTTCATGGTTGACAGTACATGCCAGCTCATTTCTGTCCATAGCCTTTCATTCATGTTCTTTCCTATCAAAACATCAACAGACCCACCTATACCATATAATTCTCATCCTTAGCCAGACTACATACTGTGATTTCTAAAGAAAATCCTGTGGCTTAATTTAGAAGCACTAAAAAGTACTTGCAGCTACAATTAAGTTGATTTTTCTCTTAGTATTCTCAGTATGTCACACATTTTTCCATTTTTAAAGAAAAACAAAACAGGTTTTTAAATAGATTTAATATTACCTAAATAGGACTGAATGCTAATATAAACATCTAAAAACCATAATTGGTTGCATTTTCCTTGAGGTGTTAAGAAGGAGAAATTTTTGTCTTGCTGCTATTTTTGCTCTAAGCTCTGGCTGTTGCTACACTTCATAGTTCCAAGGATTCGTCTAGAATCATGAAATGTTAAAGATGGAAATGGCCTTAGAGACCACCCAATCTAATATCTCCATTCACAGACAGGGAACTGAGGCCGGAGAAATGAAGCAATTTGTATGGGATTTATCAGCTAATTAGAGGCAGAATGTGGATTGGAATGTGGGATTCCTGAATTTCCAAGTAGGTCTTTTTTTCATACATCACTTTTAGGCTTTTTCTTTGAGGTTTATCAGAGTAAAGGACAAATTAAAAAGTAGTGCTTAAATATTTTTCTCTTTTATCAAGCAACTACAATAAAGAACAACCCCCCCCCCCCCCCACATGAGACTGGAAAATTCTTTTGCTTTAAAAAAAATAAAAACTATTTCAGAAAGAAAGGAACCATTAGTAGTGTCATGGAAATATCTTCGTTGTTCTGACATTTCTGTTACTTGGATCCATTGCAAGAGGATTTAGCCGCTGTTTACTTTGTTCTCTGTAGGTTAGAGAGACATTGATTCATCTTATCATTGACTTCTTCTGACAAAAGTCACAGGTAGGAATGATGCCCATTGAACACATTCTCTCCACTTAGGACATTGTTTCCTAATAAATTGTTCTGGAAATGAAAATTGTGATATAGAGAAAATGTCTTATCTTTCTCCTTCCCAAGGCAAGCATATTTAAATGACATCTCCACAGATCTGGGAGAATTGTTATATTTGAAGGTCTTTTGAGTCAATACCCAGAAAATATATATTACCTTGGTAATAGTTTCTTGCTTTACTGATTATTCTTTTACCCTTCACAATTCCAACATAAATAATTCAAAGAGAGCCCTGATGCAGCTTGATCAGCTAAGAAGAAAAGAAACTCAGTCAGTGCTTTCAGAAAGTGGAGAAAAATGGTTGTTGTATTTTAAGTGAAATAAATGCTTTCACTAAACATACTTGCAGTTGACAAAATGCTAGATGTTTAGGTGGCAATTATAGTTCTTTGATAAACTGTCAAATCTTGTCACAACACATGTTACAAACAAGGACAGATTTAGATGTCCTTTATGACAGCTTTGTGTAGGTTGAGAATGTGTGGCAGTTAATTTCAAGTAAGGAACATATTTTTCTCTCCAGCGGTTATCTGCTTGTTTATTAGGAAGAGTTTCTTTGTGCCTTTAAACTTACTCATTTGACTTATAGTTCCAGATCATTACTGTAACATTACCTTACCTCATTTATTTCGCTCATGATAATCATCCACAATACTTTGAGAAAACAATTTCCAACAGAGCTTCACATTTGTATGAATAATTTAAAGTTTGTTTTGTGATTGTTTATAATTAAAGTTTAAGACTGGGTGTGTTTACTGAGCTTTTAGTTGGAAATATGTCATTTTATACAATAGATGTGTAGATAGCAACTAGGTAAACAGAGCTGAGTGAAGAAAATAAAAGAACAGGAGATAATTTTGTGCATCAGAAATGTGTCTAATTCTGAGTATTATATTAGACTTGTGAGGGTACTTTTGAAATGCACCTTGGAATTTTTTTAAAAACTTGCTTATGTACCTAAAAAATCACAGTATAAAATAATGATCTAGGAACAACAATGAAGTTACATGAGCTGAATAATATATCATTGTAATGACAGACAAAGCAATATAGAGGCTCCACAGTTAGTAAGCTGCAAATAAGAAAATATCTCCCTAATATTTATGTGAAATATTTTAAACTATTTTAAGGCAGTTTTTGATAATGGATATTTCCTTTCTTATATAGAATATCAGTTTCATGAAATTAATAAAAAGTTACTTGCATTATATTTTGACAAAATGCAAGCTTCATTTATGCTATTTAAACCTCTTTTAAAGATTTTTTTCCCCTTTAGTAGTGACCATTTACTTAATCCTGATAATAAACATTGAGACCACTTATCCATTCACATATGTGAAAATTGAGTGCAGTGTGTTTTGGAATGGTTCCATAGTTCTCAAACTTCAGAGGCTTCAGGATCACCAGGAAAGTCTGTTAGAACACAGATCCCCAAGCTCCCTCCCCAGAGTTTTTGATTGATAGATCCTGAATGGAGGCCTGGACTTTGTATTGTTAATCAGATGCCAGGTGATGCTGATGTTGTTGTCCTAGTAACCACACCTCTGAGAACCTATTTCATCTAAATTTTCAAATCTGTTGGCTTTATAGTTTCCTACTATCCTCTTACTATATTTTTAGTATCTGCAGCCTTTAGTATGTCTAGTAACCACACCTTTGAGAACCTATTTCATCTAAATTTTCAAATCTATTGGCTTTATAGTTTCCTACTATCCTCTTACTATATTTTTAGTATCTGCAGCCTTTAGTATGCTTCCTTTTCTCATTTATAGTATTAGATTTTTGTAGCCATTCTCTTTCTTTTTAGTCAATTTTACCAGAAGTCTATTGATTTTTATCAAGCTTTTTTTTAACCTAATATTTGAAATTGTTGATGCACTCCATTAGCTGCTTGTTTTTAACTTTGTTGACTTCAAGATTATTTTTATTATTTCCTTTCATCTCCTTTTTGAGTTTATTTTGCTGTTGCTTTTCTAACTTCTTAAGATATATGCCTAGCTTATTATTTAATATGAAAAACTGTACATTTTTCCTTTAAGTGCTATTTTGACTGAAGTTTTTTTGTTTGTTACTGTTCATGTAAAAAAAAAACTGTTTTCCAAATTTGATGGCAATTTTTTTCTTTGTTTCACAAGTTATTTTAAAAGTTTTTAATTTAAAAATATATGGAGAATTTCAAGATAAGTTATTTTTGGTTTCTAGCTTAATCACACTGTAGCCAGAAAACATGCTCTGAGGGATTTTACTCTTTTAAAATTTGCCAAACCTTTTTTCATGGTTTTCAGTGGCCATAAATATTCCATGTGTGCTGAAAAACTATGTATTCTTAAGTAGTTAGGTGCAATAAATATACACATACATTAGATCTGGGATCTGGTTTGTTTGTAATAATATACATCTTCTATAGCTTTGCTGATTTTTTTGTCTTTTTTCAAACGCTGAGAGAAATATATTAAAATTTCTTCACCAACTTTTGGTGTATATTTATTTCTCCTTATATAGGTCTCTCTTTTTTATTTCCCTTTATAATTTGAGGCTTAATGGTTACCTAAAAATTCAAGTTGTTATAACTTTTTGATGAATTGAGATGTTATCAATTTAAAGTAACACTTTTTTTTTCTAATAATGCCTTTTGCCTTAAATTCTATTTTGTCTGATAATATAGTTATGCTATATTAGCTATCTTTTGCATAGTATTTGGTTTATTTTTCCAACTTTTAATTTCAGTCTTACTGTATGTTTATGCATTAGATGTGTTGCTTATAAGTACAATATAGTTAGATTTTACTCAGTCTGACATACTCAAAGACATAAGTTAATGAATACCTTTACCCTACTCTCAGAAACTGCAAAGAAATAATGTCATTTAATTTCATTTATCCCCTCCTGACGTAAGTGGTAGTAGCCAGGTGTTATCATTCTGTCTCCTTTTTTTTTTTTACTTCCACAACCACATTGTTATTACTGTTTTATACAATCAATGTTCATTTAGTTTAGATATATTTACTTATGTATTACTCTCTCTACTCTGCTTTTATTCTTGTACCCTAAACCTTCCATTTGGGATCACTTTTTTTCTGCTTGAAGCATATCTTTACAAATTTTTTAGGTACTACTGGTTTTCTGGGTTTTTTTGTTTGTTTGTTTTTGGCCCGATAATATCTTCATTTCACTCTCATTCTTGAGGGATATTTTTGCTAGATATACAATTTCAGCCCATCGAAGCCATCCTTTTTCTCTTTCTGGATTTCATTGTTGCTGTTTAGAACTCAGCCTCCTTTGAAGTTGCTCCTTTGAAGATAATGCATTTTTTTCCCATGGCTGCTTTTTAAGATTTTCTTTTCTTTCTTTGTTGCAGATTTGCTGTTGTGTGTCTAGGCGTGGTATTTTTTTAAAAGTAATTACATGCCTGAGATTCAGTTGGTTTCTTGAATTTGAGGATTGGTGTTTTTCATCAGTTTTGAAAAAGTTCTCATTAATTATCTCTTCAAATATTGCCTCTGTTCAATTCTTTCTCCTTCTACAGGAACTCTAATGAAAATTATAATATACCTTTCATTCTTTTTTCCATGAAGCTGTCTTTCATAGTTGCCCTTTTTTTAAAAAAAATATTTCTGGGATACCTTCTGTATCCTTTCTTCTGACTTATCCTTGCAGCTTACTTACTTTCTTTTCGCCTTTTTATTTATGCTATAAATCCAGCCTATTGAGTTTTAAATTTTAGTTACTGTAGTTTTCCTTTGAAGATATTTTGTTTAGTCCTTTTTCAGTTCTGCTGGGGGGACTTTTTAGAGTTCATTGTTCTCTGCAGATATCTTCAAACTTGTTCTTGTTTGAAACTATTTTTAAAAAACAGAATATAATAGCTGTTTTATGTCTGGTGATTTCAATATCTGAAATTTTTGGAGTCTGTACCTGCTGTTTATTTTTCTTGCT
>NW_007730637.1:181876-183222 GCF_000696425.1 Galeopterus variegatus
TCGTACCATTGTAATTTTATTTACAGTTCTAACTTGATTTTCCCATGTCTGATTGGGCCTTGAAAATCAGGGTTACACTTGAATTTATGATGTACTCTAGGTCAGTGGTAACAGACACTAAATACATATAATGAATGTATATTCTATATACTACCTTCTAATTAGTACTATGCTAATTTGTCTTTTAAAATGTTACTTGTGATTGTTGTTGACTTTAGCAGTTTACTTCACGAACAGTTACTTTTTTGTAAATACATTCTGCTTTGTATCCTTATATGTTAATTTACTTCTTATCAATTCAATTCATGAGCTCTCCTTTCAGATAAACTACAATGAAAAACAAGAAACAGCTTATTAGTGTCAGTCTAGTTTATTTCTTTTGTAGACAGAAGAAAAAAGAGGTTTTGTCAGTGGTTAAATGAATTCATGACCATAAGCTAATATTTTATTTCTTGAAAATTACATATTTCTAAAAGCCATATTTTATTTTCACTAACTTTAGGTGGTTCTTCTGTCTGTTTGGGGCCTAGAAAAATGATGATTAATGGTCTTTCCATGTATAAACTGGAAACGGTTGGTTTCTTATTTCCTTTAAGTTTAATCCAACTGCAGACAGGCAGCTTGGCATTGTGGATATATATGCACACGAACTCTGATGTCAGACTGCCTGGGTTGAGTCCTCGTTCAAGACCTGGTGAATTTGGGCAAAGTACTTGACATATCTTTGCCAAAATGTTCTCATCTGAATAACAATCATAGTACCAACCTGTTAGGGTTGTGAGGATGAAATAAATAAAACAAATGTAAGTCTTTAGGACATTGTATATTATATGCATATTACATGTGCTTTATAAATGTAAGCTATTTTTGTATACAGGATACAGATAGGTATTGAATATTATGAAAAGTGATAGTAGAGTCCTGGTCTACATGGAGACCAGCTCCAGGTTCTTCTTTACCTGCCACTTATCTTTCTCCTGGAGGGGCAACCACAGTACAGTAGAACAGGCATATTATCACTGTGTCCATTTCTCTTCCAGAGGGTCAGAGTGAGCTGTGATGAGAGGCCACATGCTGAAGGTATGCCTGATCTGAAGAGTGTGTGGTGTGACCTGCCTCCTTGAACCAGGTGAGTCCTTGTAGAGGATTCTTAAAGCAAATGTACTTCTCAGGGCTTGGTTTTCCAAAGCCTTTCAGTTTCAAATATTGACCTTGCAGAAGACAGGAAATTTTCCTCAGGCTATAAAGTCTCTGATGTAAGATAAAGATTTGTGGCACAGCAACATTGCTGGCTCAAGGACAGACTAGTTACTGATTGTTATATACAGATACTGGAAAATTGCTGG
>NW_007730637.1:184081-186378 GCF_000696425.1 Galeopterus variegatus
ATGGGCTTTGATTAATACTTTGCAGCTCTGTCACCCAGGGGGAGAGGTGTGACAAATCTGTAGTGGGCAAAGCAACAAGTCCTTTCCAAGGCCTCCTAACTTCCCAATCATAATCTGAAGCACAAGGTGAGGATAGAAGTTTTGGACTAATGAGTATGGTAGATGCTCTGCAAAATTGAAAGCAGGACAGTATGGCCTGCAGAATTACAACACAATGATCATGAATGGTGTGGTAAGATGTTGGGAAAATAGAATAGTTTAGTCAGGACCCTCATCTCAGGTCCCGTTGGGTGTGGTTCAGCACATCCTTTGGAAGCAAATTGTGTGTGTGTGTGTGGAGTTAGTGCACATGAGCACCAATGTATCTTTAGTTTTGTTGCTATTCTTGTGTTCTTCAGAGTTTGTGAAGCAGGCTGGCTGACAACTGCCTTGGGCAGCTGCCACCGCGTGAGCAGCCATGCTTTCCAACCTACGGTTTCCAAGGACCTGTTTGCCAGTTACCTAGCTCATAGACCTGCATGTAAGGGGTCTGGGGACCCAGCCTGTGAGTGGGCTTGAGAGGTCTGTGAGGACCGGACCCAGCCCTAGCTCAACAATTGGCCCAGCTGGTGCAGGATTACCAGCAGATAAAAGAGCCCGACAACTGGTGTGGTTGAGTAGCTCCACAATTGGTGATGTGGGCAAGATTCCAACATCAGCCATAGCGCCACATATAAGATCAAGAGGAGCCCTTCTATCTGGTGCTGGAGGAGAGTGTCCAGATGAACATGGAGCCTAGGTCTACAGATAGAGCAGTATTTTACTCCCTTTCTACATAGACTTAGGTGTCATCTTAATGCATCTTCATTTTTAGTGTATTTTATGCAATAAATGGTGATTGGGAAACATGATCTTCTTAAGCTGAGATTCAATGATAGACTATTCCTCATAGCAAGACATCACTGAAACATTCTGAACAAGAAATATATGCCTTATTTGTAAATATCTCTGGGGACAGAAATTCCACAGATCCTTTTGATGATTTCTCTTTTTAAAAATATAACTCATTTGGGAAATTCTCTTCTATCTCATTTAAGTCTCTCTGCTGATGTTTAATCTCATTCCTGTTTATTCATTCTTCAGTAAAGATGGAGAGCAGCTTATATCATCTTCTTTGTACACTTGAGAACCATTATTAAAAAATCCCTTTGCTGAATAAACTCATTTTGTCAAGACCTTCATTACTGTTCCTATTTTCAAATCCTTTGATAGTTTTTGCTGCTCTCCACTCCTCTCTTAAATATCTGAATCTAAACAATTGTGCTCTTGTGGGTCTGACCAGTATAGTATTATACTGAACGTGTCACCTCCCATTCCTAATGCTTAACTGCAACTTATACATCCAAGTATCATACTTGCTTCTTAAAGAACAGTAAGAGCATTTCAATGGGGGTGGTACATTATCTCCCAGCATTTATTTGTGTCACAGGTAAACTAAGGCCAGTTAAAAACAAACACCCTTGGGCCGGCCCGGTGGCGCACTGGATAGTGTGCCACTTGGGAAGTGTGGCGGCGCTCCCGCCCGAGGGTTCGGATCCCACATACAGACCGGTTCCCGCTCACTGGCTGAGCGAGGCGCGGGGGCAACACCGAGGGTTGCAATCCCGTTGCCGGTCCCAGTCCGGTGCGGGGGTGACACTGAGGGCTGTGATCCGTTGCCGGACACGGAAAAAAGACAAAAAAAAAAAACAAACACCCTTCCTTCACACACACATTGTACACGCACACACACAGAAAGAGTGTATTATATCTTTATTGTAAATTAATTCTAATTAAAGAAGCTCTTAACACTTGTTAAAGAACAGCACTAAGTTCCAGAGATATTTGGGGTTAATTATCATTTATTACACAATAAAGGGGAAAAAAAACATAAGGTGCAAAAAGGATGGAAAGAATGGATTTTGAACAATTAATTAAATAATATTTCTTTTAAAAAAGCCAATGTGTCTGAAACCAATAAATAGTTTTGAGCTGAATAGTTAGATTTCACCTGTGATATACTTTTAATCTTTCCACTTTAAAAGTGAATTCTATGTGTAGTGTTTGTGTTTGAAATCTGCATCTGTCATTAGTATAGCTAAATAAAATTGAGATAATTATTTTATAAATCTGGGACCAGAATTGGCAAGGTAACCCAATGAAATTTAAGATTCCCTTGATTGTTGTATTAGCCTATCAGATTATTTCCTGAAGAGTCAATCCAAAGAATACAAAGCACAGATTTTCTCATTTTAACTCTATGTTTTCATAGAGTCTTA
>NW_007730638.1:0-2038 GCF_000696425.1 Galeopterus variegatus
ACCGAGGCAGATCTGAACAGGTCATGCCACAAGTCAAGTTAGTTGTCAAAGTGACCTTTTGGCCCCTGCTGGAAAGAGATTCTGCAGACTGCATGTTGAGCATGACCTTTGGTGAATAATTTATTCTCTCATTTGGACACATTATGATCAGGCCCTCGTGATATCTTTTAGGCATATTTCTTTTCAAATTTGACAGTTCAAGGGGTTGTTTTGTACCATGGAGCCATCCATATGAAATTATCCTGAGGGTTCTTCCGTTATTCACTCTCCTGGCTCAAATACAGCTTTACTTTCTCTCTTTCCAGTAAGTAAGGGGCTGGGAGCGTGGGCTTTAACAAGGAGCCTGACACTCTGACAGTTTTTTCTAGGAGTATTATAACGTTTTCTTTTCTTTTACATATTGACATGGTTTTATCTCTTTGCTAACCTTGACATTTTCCTTGTAGGTTTTAATTTAAAAGGTGGAGAGGGAGGCCTCAATTTCCTTGATTCTTTGACCTCTGAGTTCAAAGACGGTTGTGGTACATCATTAGAGGTGCAGAGGTGAAAGTACCATTTGTTCTGGGAGGATTCTACATCATAAATTTGCTCTTAGACTTACAAGAACATTAAACACCACAAAAGAAGCATATGTGATCTTTGTTCCCAACCTTGAGCAAGGAATAGCATTGTCCTATGTAGCCTGTAAGAACATGCACAGTGTCACGGCTCCCTTGTCTGCATACACTGAAGCTCCGTTCTTCCTGATCAAATCAAGAAACTATCTACAATCAATAGCTTAGTGCAAAAGCTGAATAAATATGGGAACTTAACCTGAGTGCTTCTAACTTGTTTAATAACTGTGGCACATAGAAATCTAGGTTCACATGCTCAGATTTGTGAGAAATATCACCTTTCCTTATGTTCTCTCAGTCAGTCTAATTTTGACTTTCTAGCTGTATCTCCCTAGGCTGGCAAGAAATTCACCGTGTCATTCTAAGGGCTTCTCCAAAGTTCTGGGCTGAATATAAAAGAGACCACCTGTTCTTCTGTCATCTGTCCTTATAGGTCATCATTGAGACATCTGCTGTCCTTGCCTACACATTCTCCTCAGGTCTGAGATCTTTTTGCTTGGGAAAATGGAATCTTTGTCTAGCTGGTTCAGTGGTCCTGTCTCTGCAGAAGGAGCACACAGTTCCCCTCTCTGGGGTCTCGCTCCTTCCCCCCACTGACACTCCCCACCTCTTCAGCCCAGGGACAACTATTACTGTCTCAGATGAAGCTCCTGCCTTGCTGTCTCTTTCTCCAATTCACTCTCCTTTTTCCCTCAAAGCTTGTTCTTAGACTGAATCATTAAACAACTGAAAATTTAGATTACCTCCTTGAGAACATAGAGGACAAAGGCTCAGAAAGTGAGGGGAGTATTTGCATCCTGTCCTTCTACCATATTAGAAAAACAAATAGAGAAGTCTGGTACTAGAAGAGTCATATTCTAATACCCAGGCATTAGTTGAATTCCTATAACATATAAAATTCAATACTGTTTCTTCTTCCCAAGGACTGGTGCTGACTCTGTCTTAGGCACTCTGTTAAGCACTGAAGGCACCTTGTCATCCTTGCCTACATCAGACAGGGTTCTAAAAAACAATTATTGCAAATTTAACCAAAAGGGTCTGGGGCAACAGGGAAGTTTCTTTTTTTTTCCTTTTTGTCTTTTTTCGTGACCGGCAACGGATTGCAACCCTCAGTGTCGCGCCTGCACCGGACCGGGACTGGCAACGGGATCGCAACCCCCGGCGCTGCGCCCGCACCTCGCTCAGCCAGTGAGCGGCCGGTCTGTATGTGGGATCTGAACCCTCGGCGGGAGCGCCGCCGCGCTCCCAAGCGGCGCACTGTAGCAGTGTGCCACCGGGCCGGCCCTTTTTTTTTTTTTCCTTTTGGGAAGTTTCCACTCCCCCGAGAGAGAGAGAGAATAAGCTGGTCACTTCCCTTAAGCGACTTTACAGTTTGGTGAGAAAATGGACCACGGTACACATAATATGAGGAAATGAATGCAGTG
>NW_007730638.1:2819-10786 GCF_000696425.1 Galeopterus variegatus
GCGGGAGCACCGCCGCACTCCCAAGCGGCGCACTGTAGCAGTGCGCCACCAGGCCGGCCCTTTTTTTTTTCCTTTTGGGAAGTTTCCACTCCCCCGAGAGAGAGAGAGAATAAGCTAGTCACTTCCCTTAAGCGGCTTTACAGTTTGGTGAGAAAATGGACCACGGTACACATAATATGAGGAAATGAATGCAGTGCGGCAGAGCTTAGTCACAGTTCTGCTTGGAAGTGGCAGCTTCAGTGTTCTTAAAAGGCAAGTTGGTCTTGAGCTCTGCTTAGCCTTTAAGTGCCAACACCAGTGGTGGAGTTGATGATCAAATCCTTCTGGACAAGGTGGATGAGACAGGCTGTCTTGCATAAAGAGCAGAGCATCCTAAGTGGAGAAGCCACTTGAAAGTTCTCTTCCTTGCAACCTTGCCTTGCTAGTGGTATAATATTATAGCTGAGTTTAGAAGATGACATATCATTTGCATTGATTTGTATCATTTTCATTACCAGGGCAGTTAATATTGACAGTGTAATGCTACATGTCGGATGAATGTATTATTATATGCCATGCTATTTAGAAAATAGCAATACCTGATCAACCTGGAAGAATATCTTATGAAGGTATTAATCTGTATTTTAGTATCACTGCTGTAAACAAATATGAAATAATGGAAGCTATTATTTATTTGTGCACAACTCAGTCCTCTCACCCCCACATCAACATTGTCTTTCACCAGCAAGCAGAGATTTAAATTCAAGAACAGGGGTGGTGTTGGTATGGGATCTTTCTTACTCTTAGAGTAGAGTTCAGGATAATTTGTGCCCTTCGATTTCTGAATTATGGTAGCAAAAGGTGAAAGGTAAGGAGTCTGAAGAGGCTGAGCTGGCCAAGCTAGAGGATAGCTTACCTGCAATAAGGAAAAGGGTGAGTTCCTTCCCCCTTTNCTGGCCAAGCTAGAGGATAGCTTACCTGCAATAAGGAAAAGGGTGAGTTCCTTCCCCCTTTATTTCATGTGTGTATGTACGTGCACATGTGTTTGCAATCTAGGCGTGGTAAACAGCCACGCCCCACCGACACATCACTTTTCAGTTGGTTAATAGGACTCTAATGACATTGTATGGACAGTGAGGGTGGGAGATGAACTCTGAGATCTGTGCCTTTGAGACATACCCTGAAGAATCTGTAAGCCCAGGCTTAGGATAATGGAAGGGCGCTACCCATCAGTGAGTGGATGACAGGCTTAGACAGTAAGCATCTCAGCTGTGAACTGCACTAATGATTCTTGTGCCCCAAACATTACTGAGTTTTACTTTTTCAACATGCTGATGCATGAAAACTCAGAACCACATTTAATTTGATTCTGGTCTTATTACAGATAAAGAAATTAATCTATGAAGAAGCTGTAGGATTGCCTGCAGGGGTATATTAAGATGAAAAAGCTTAGTTCTATTTGTAAGTTCTGTGGATAGTTACAGCTTTATGCTGTGGCTATGGAATAGACTGGTACTACACAGTAGAACCTTCTGTGATAATGGAAATGTTCTAGGACTGCATTGTTCAGTACAGTAGCCACTACCATATGTGTTTAAGTTTTAATTTCAAGGTGTTAACGTTTAATTCCTTAGGCACACTGGTCACATTTCTAGTGCTTGATAGACACCTATGTCTAGTGGCTACCATACTGGACAGTTCTGAGTCAAAAGATTCTTGGGTATAGTGGATCTCTGTAGTTGGGATTTGGAAAATAGTTTTTAACTTTTGTGCTAACTTCAATTGACTAGAAGTGGCTGCTTGAAGCATTGTGTTGGGAAGGACTTGTGATCACATTTAGATACACTGGGAAAGAATGTTGTGATAGATGTCAGTGTGAGTGTAGAAATGAGTTACAGGGGTATGCTTGTAATTTATTGGTCATTTCCTATTTTCAACTTTTCTTTACATTAGAAAGATTATGTGCCTTGAGCAAACCTTTCAAACCGATCAGTTTCATGTGATCCCGCATCCCATCTCTTCAGGTCAGCCATCTCCAGGAGACATCTATTTCCACTCTCCATTAAGGGTGCACATATGCCCCGATCCCCCCAAGTCACACACGATGACACACATACCACAGTACAGCTGATCGTGAACTTGCCTGTTCTGTCCTTTCTTGCAAACTTACACATGGGATCCTTGGGGAAGTCTCAGAAAGATGGGAAAAGTCTCAGAAAGATGGGAACTGGGCAGGTGAGCTTCGGTTAAAAGGAGAAATAATAAATGGGGAAGGAAAGAACCACTTTTTCTTTCCTCATTTCCCTATAAAATTTACATTTTTTTTTCCAGCTACAAACAATGGAACCATCTCTGGTAATACTCTGTTGCCACAGACTCGTCTTCCTTTTTTTTTTTTTTTTTTGNCTCATGGGATGATTTGTTTAACCATCACACACTATGATTTTCAGAAGAATTACATATATTGACCTCTGGCTATTAATATTTTTATAGTTTGCTCAAGGACTTTATTGGAGGAAGGATAGAGAAGTCCATAAGGAAAATTTCTTTTTTTGTTTTGCTTTCCTTATTGTGTATGAGTCTATTTTTCCCCGAATAGATAAAAACTTCTTACAGTCAAGGACCACCTGTTTGTACAGTGGTGGTGAGCATAATGGTTGAGAAAAGCTGATATACAATGTGTGATTTATTAAACTGGGGTGCTTGGGATTAAACTGAAAGCTTTGTATTTAGGACTGCCTCAGTATTCCACTACTTAATTTTCCCAATGTCAGTGGCTAAATGAAGATATTATCAGGACATGAACCTAGTTCAGACTGGATTGCCAGCAGCTACCCCAGAGGAGCTCTTTGACTCCTAGCACCCTGATAATGCCACTTGTACCAACTCCCTATTTTCTCAGTATTTCACCGTTAGGATACTCTTCGTAGGGTTTGCAGATGGTAGGCCTCCTGAACTCAGCTGAAAATATGAATGCAACTTTTATTCATTTGTATCATTTTCATTACCAGGGCAGTTAATATTGACAGTGTAATGCTACATGTCGGATGAATGTATTATTATATGCCATGCTATTTAGAAAATAGCAATACCTGATCAACCTGGAAGAATATCTTATGAAGGTATTAATCTGTATTTTAGTATCACTGCTGTAAACAAATATGAAATAATGGAAGCTATTATTTATTTGTGCACAACAATGTGTGATTTATTAAACTGGGGTGCTTGGGATTAAACTGGAAGCTTTGTATTTAGGACTGCCTCAGTATTCCACTATTTAATTTTCCCAATGTCAGTGGCTAAATGAAGATATTATCAGGACATGAACCCAGTTCAGACTGGATTGCCAGCAGCTACCCCAGAGGAGCTCTTTGACTCCTAGCACCCTGATAATGCCACTTGTACCAATTCCCTATTTTCTCATTATTTCACCGTTAGGATACTCTTCGTAGGGTTTGCAGATGGTAGGCCTCCTGAACTCAGCTGAAAATATGAATGCAACTTTTATTCTGTCTACTTGGCCAAGACAAAAATGGAATATACATGCTGTATTTTAGTAAGGTTTGGCTGCCACCTGGTGGAGGAAATTCTGCAATATGTTCATTTCAATGTAGAACAAATAAATAAGACTCATGTCATTAGTCAATCGTATGTTTGGATGCCTGAAAATATTCTAAAATAATTCAGTTGCCCTAGGGGAATTAAAGACTTGTAACTGTGTTTGTGTTAGGGCATGCATGTAGAGCCATGCTATCTGCAAATATGATTGCTCATTAACCACAGACTTGCACACCAGATTCAGTGTCTTCTAGGATTCTTTCCAGCTCTGAAATTGTATCAGTCTATACCAAACTCTTGAGGTAAGTCTATACCTAACTCTTGAGCACAACTTTGAGGCCAGAATTATTACAATCCTTACTGCCAGCTGGAGCTAGAATAGAATCCTACCAATTCCAGCCCAGTGTGAAATCTCCTAGAAACCACCCACTCTTAGAACAGAGCTTATGGAACAAATTATCAGTCTATACCAAACTCTTGAGCACAACTTTGAGGCCAGAATTATTACAATCCTTACTGCCAGCTGGAGCTAGAATAGAATCCTACCAATTACAGCCCAGTGTGAAATCTCCTAGAAACCACCCACTCTTAGAACAGAGCTTATGGAACAAATTTGAATGGGAAGGAAAACTCCTCTCCCTTTATCAGAAGACAGCCCTGTAAGTGAAGAGCACGGAGAAAGGTGGAATGGAAAAGCAGGCAAAGTAAATTTTAATGATGCTGAGCACTTAATAGATTTTCCTTAAGCTGACTTCTTCCTTACCAATGTCAAAAAGAACCACACAAAACAAGGAAAATGATCTGTTTGCTTTGGGTTGTGGAACCATCTAGGATATAAGATAACTTGACATTGTAGAATAATTAATATAAAAGTATGTTGAATCAAATTTATACTCCTTCCCAGACTGACCCTCTTTTCCTGGGCAGCTACCTGCCTGCTCCATGGAGAGTCCCACCACCACTGTCACCCTCACCTAACACTACCGTCCACCTTGTCTTCTCCTAGAGTGAAGGCTGGATTCTGTGGGTCTAGTTAAGTTGGGTGTGGGCACCAACATGGCTGCAGCTCCCACTGTGGTAGGTAGGTTCAGTGAAGGTCGTGCTGGGGCCACCTTTCCCCAGAAGAGGTCAAGGGAGACCTCAGTGAAGTGCCTGGGACTTGGCTTCCCCACTGGCTGCCTGGAAGGCCCAATGACAACCCTGATGGAAGTGCAGGGGCTGGGGCTGGGTCATCTTATGCAAACCTTGAAAGATCAAAGAGAGTTTAGAGAACAGGAAGACATCAGCGTGGCTGGAGTGCAGTGAACAGATGGCGAGGTAGGATGACTAGGGCTTTGTGGGATGACCTTGGACCTTAACCCCAGTGCAGTGGGAAGCCATATAAGCAAAAGAAGGGGACAAGCAGGTTTGCATTTTAAGAAGATCTGGCTGCAGTGTGGAGACATGACCAGAGGGAGGCAAACCTTGAGGGAGGGAGGTGAGTGGGCAGGTGGTTGGGGAGTGGAGGCTGGAGGTGACACTGGTGCTAGGGTGGTGGCAGTGGACTTGCACTCAGGTGGCCAGAGATCCTCCTGTGGCTCTGTCACTAATGCTGGGTGAGCTATTTAAGCCTTCTGATGTTCCATGTTGTCATTTATGAGGGGGAGTCAAAGCTGCCTGATTCCTAGTCTTATTTTGAGAATTAAATAAAATCTTATGAGCACCCTTGCTAAATAATAGATGCGTCATGAACACTACTTGGGAGTGAAGGGTGGGTGGAAGGAGTGGCCTCCCGGGAATTAGCACAGCTGTGATGCCAGTTAAGCATGGCCACCACAAAGTCCTTGCTTACTAAAGCAGGCCCTAGCTTTCCTCAAGTTGGGTAACGCAGGTCACTCACCGGACATAAGGAGGCTTTTCTTCAAATACTGTCTGTACTGGGTTAAGGATGGAGCCAGAACTATTTCTGGTGATAGAAATGTCGACACCCAGCAGCTGGCAGGCCACTTGCAGCAGCAGTGAAGATGAGCCAGCTGGCGTTGGCAGCACACCGTGCTGTGCGTGTTTTAAAACACAAGCAGGCAAACATTGCAATTATCCATCCCGGAGTGATGGTATGTTCACACAGTGTAAACAGGTGATGGATTTGAAATGCAATTTGAACTTAATCATTTGGGTGAGGTGATTTCATAGTTGACTAATTTAGCAAATCGTTTTTAAAGGGTGCTAATTAAAACTTGCCTGGGGTTATCAATTTGCTGCCAGAACTGCAGAAAAATGGGCATGGAAGGAATTCAGTTCAGCTAATTATTGAGTGAGGCATAAGATTTGATTACTATGTCAGGGGAATTTTTTAAATTGGCATATTTTCATTTGGAGCATTTTTTAAAAAATTTTAATTTAGGGGAGGGATTATTGAGAGACTAGAAAGACACAGTATCTTATTTGCTTTGTCTTGTTCATCATTAATTATATGTAGTACCATTAGGACAAATTCATTTTTACACACTGGACTGAGGAATCTTGGGGTCCTGGTTTGTAGTTTCTTTGAATTGTGTGAGATAGCACTGAAGCCTAAAACCGAAAGCCCACAGTGTGGCGCTTATCTCAGTCTGCAGAGTCCGATGATTTGGTTAGAGCATTTGACGTGCTGAGAGGGTGGCTGATGTGGTTCTTATTGGTGCTATTCTAACTTCATTTGAATATTTTAAAAATAACTGTCTCCAGGAAATCTCAATAAGAATTATACTGGAAGCGCTACAGGGACTGGCACCATGATTATCACATTCCATGCACAGTTCCAAGCACCTGGCATGTGGAAGATTGTCAGTAAGCATTGGAGTCTACCATGTGCCACAGGCTGTTCTAGCGCCTTCGGATACATCAGTGAAAAAAAAATAAACGCCCAGTCCCTGCCCTCATGGAGATTACCTTCCAGCAGGGGGAAGAGAGAGAGCATAAAAGTAAAGTATGTGGTATTCTAGACGGTGATGAATTCCTTGGAAAAAATAAAATTAAAGCAAAGTAAAGGGGGCCAGAGTGCCAGGGCTAGGGTAGGATATAGCTGGATTATTGGGCACATTTCTTTATTAAATAGGATGCTCCAGAGAGGGCTTGTTCAGATGGTGAAGTTTGAAAAATGATGTGCAAATGGTACGGGCCCTAGCCAGGTGGATATCTGGAGAGCAGCACTGCAGCCACAGAGCACAGCTAGAGAAAAGGCCCCAAGGACAGGTGCACTGGGCGTGTCTGAGGAATAGCCAGGAGGCCTGCAATGTGTGAACGGAGTGAGCAGGGGCGAGTATAAAATAAGGTTCAAGAGGTTAGGGGGGGAGTCAGCCAGATATCTGTCCATTACAAACACTTTGCTTTTTTTCCTAAGCCATTGCAGGGTTTTAAGTAGAGAAATGACCTGACTGGATGTGGCCACTGTGATGAGGCAGATGGGAGGAGGACAAGGAAGAAGGAGGAGACCTTTGGGAGGCTGTTGCAGGAAATCACATGGGAGGACACAGTAGCTTGGACCAGGGAGGTAATGATGGAGATGGTGAGAAGCCGTCAGATGTGAAGTACAGTTTCAAAGTAGAGCCAGCAAGTGAGAGACAGGAGACAAGGATCACTCAGGGATTGGGGCTTGAACAACTGGAAGATTCAGATGGAGCAGGCTTTCGGGAGATTTAGCATTGGATGTGTTGAGTGTAAAAGCCTGTTAGATATCAGAGTGGAGATGCCAAGTAGACAACTCAATATGTGTTTCCATGCAGACCTTGTCTGAGGCCCTACGTACTAGATGAGATCACTAAGAGAGTGAGAAGACAGTGAAAAACAGAAGAAGGAGGCCTTATCTAGGAGCTGTCCTACATTAACAGGCTGGAGGTAAAGATGAGGGACCAGTAAAGGGTACCGACAAGGAGCCACCAGTGAGGGAGAAGGAACACCAGGAGAGTGGAGAGTATGACGTCCTGGAAGTCCAAGTGGAATGTGGTCATTGTATTAAATATTGACCTGATAGGTCAAGTACAATGAGGACTTTGATCATTGGTGTTAGCAGTATTGGTGTCATCAGTGCCCTTAAAGACAGCAGTTTTGGTGGAGTGGTGAGGCCAAGGCACCACTGGAGTGGGTTGAAGAGAGAAACAGGAGGGAAGTTGAAACTAGAGTGAACTTAGACAACTTTTCATTTTTTAAAAAATTTTGTATTTTCTTTTTTTTTTCATTTATTTATTTTCTATTTTATTTTATTATTTTTTTCAAATTTTATTTTGTCAATATACATTGTGGTTGATTATTGTGGCCCATTACTGAAACCTCCCTCCCTCTTCCCTCTCCTCCCTCCCACCCAACAATGTCCTTTCTGTTTGCTTGTCGTATCAACTTCAAGGAACTGTAGTTGTTATGTCTTCTCCCCACCCCCCCTGTTTTTTTTTTTTTTTTTTTTTTTTTTTTTGTTG
>NW_007730638.1:10930-16094 GCF_000696425.1 Galeopterus variegatus
CCCCCCTGTTTTTTTTTTTTTGTGTGTGTGTGTGTGTGTGTGTGTGTGAATTTATTTATTTATTTTTAGCTCCCACCAATAAGTGAGAACATTTGGTATTTCTCTTTCTGTGCCTGACTTGTTTCACTTAATATAGCTTGTTTCAAAACATGCATACATTGTATAATCTAAACAGAACAGTTAGATCATCTAAACGTTTATCTTTTTGTGGTTATAACATTAAAGATCCTCTTCTCTGGCTATCTTGAAATATACAATACAATATTATTAGCTATTATCACCCTAGGACACCAGTACTTATTCTTCCTTTCTAATGGTAGACAACTTTTTAAAGAGTTTACTGCAAAGGAGAATTAAAGAAAAGAGTTGGTGGCCGATCTAGGAAGTGGGGTCAACAGAAGAATTTAAGGTAGTATTTTCTGGGGCCGGCCCGGTGGCGCACTGCTACAGTGCGCCGCTTGGGAGCACGGCAGCGCTCCCGCCCAGGGTTCGGATCCCACATACAGACCAGTTCCCGCTCGCTGGCTGAGCGAGGTGTGGGCGCAACAACGAGGGTTGCGATCCCGTTGCCGGTCCCGGTCCGGTACGGGCGCGACACTGAGGGTTGCGATCTGTTGCCGGACACGAAAAAAGACAAAAAAAAAAAAAAGATAGTATTTTCTTATGCGGGTGAGAATGATCCAGGAGACAGGAAAATATCATGATGTAGGAAAGAGAAGGGTGTATTGCAAGATGACCTTGGATGGACAGGAAAGAACTGTGCTCAAGTGGAGGGGCCGGCTTTGATGGGAGAGTGGCTAGTTCATCTAGGAGAACAGGCGGGAAGGCAGAGGGTGCGGGGCAGATGCTGGTGGGTGGGGAGATGTGGTGGGGTCTGTAGAATTCTTTTTGATTGCTGGTTTTCTCAGTGAAGTACAAAGCTAGGTTACCAAATGGAAGTGAGGAACAGCTGTGAAATAGCAACAAAGAAAATAGGAGAATGAATGGATTAGGGACATGGCATATGATACCCGGGCATCAATAAGGGCCCACTTAAAGGTATGTATGTATGTATGTGGTTCTAAGTAGTTTTAAGTAATATGTCAATTTGGAATATCCCATCTAACTGGATTTTCTGCTTTATTGAAAGTTAACTCATTGTTATAATGAAATGGCACAGGGTTGGTCAGTCTCCTGTCTGGGACTGTGGAAGTGTCATCTAACCAGGGGAGCTAAAGGTACAGCGAATGGTATTTCTTAAATTAATAAAGTTGAAATAGTAGAGAGAGTATTGATGGGCACTTAAGTATTTCCTTTAGTACAAAAAAGTGAAACTTCTATATTATTATGAAATGAGACTGTGGAAATCTTATCTAACCAGGGAAATTCATTTTTACCTACATTCTTTCATCCGCATTCTTATATAGATCAGATACTTTACCAGCCATGAATCTTTTGCTTAGAAACCTGATGAGCAATATCAGTAAATTTTCAAAGAGATTATAAAAATGCATTTGCAATAATAATAATAATAATAATAATAATAATAAATAAAGATTGCTTATGATAATTTTAGCTAAACAGCACAATTTTAGAAGGAAGCATATACATATTTCTTTGCCCTCAAACTTCCTATAGGTATAAAATCTGAATTTCTTTGGGAATTATGCAACACAGAATCTTGGAGATTAATTTAGAGGCCAGATTCCTGCAAGCATTTGTCCAGTCTTGGATTGAACACTTCTTTTGCCAGGGAGTTTGCCATGTCTAGTGGGAGTGGATCCATTCTGTGGTTATTAAATGGCAAAATTGTTAGAAGAAATTCCTTTTTACATTAAGATGAAATGTGCCTCCACAAAGTCTACAAAAGGGTCCTGGTATATGGAAGTTTTTGAGGAAGATAGAAAAATGAATAAATGGAAACTTTAGTTAACTTGGGGCTTCTGTAACTCCTAATTCTTTGTAGTCAATCCATTTATTCCTTCCCCTAAAACGCTAACATTATTTACTTGATTTTAGTGTGGTGAAGCTTCAGCTCTTGTAAATTACATATGCACCGAGAGAAAGGTTAAGCCTTAGAGCAAATTATGGAAAGCTATTAATTCCTGAAAACAGGAATGAAGAACAGCACCATCAATGGGACTGTCATCATTTATGTATTTATGTGGATACACAATTAATAGCAATATCTAATCTAGAGTTAAGAACTAACAAAAATGATTTGCATATCCACTTCTTAAAATTTAGGGCAAATTTTTCTTTTTTGTGCAAAACTTACTCTCTTCCTAAAAAAAAAAATTCTGTCTCCCCTTAGCCTTAAAAAGGGTGTATTGGCTTCTTCATGATTTAACCTATGACTTTTTCCTCATGAAACTCATTGTTCAATGCCATTGGCAAACAAATATTCAAACTGACCACATTTTATTCAATGGAATTGAATAAAAACTTGGATTAAAAGGTCAGCTCTAAAATATGCATAATAAATTCACTGACTAAAAGCCATCCCAACTTTCTGCATCATTTCTCTTCATCTGATTATTCATGCAGGTTTCTCTGAATTTTAAGAACTGCAAATAAGAGAGCAGAACGTGTGGGCCATTGGGCCCAGGAATTTTTTTCATGAAGTTTTTTTAGGAAACTAAGGGTACAGTGAATAGTATTTCTTAGATTAATGAAGTTGATAATGTAGAGAGAGTATTGATGGGCACTTAAGTATTTCCTATAGTATAAAAAAGTAAAACTTCTATATTATTATAAGAAATCCCTTACTCTATGTTCTTCATATATTTGGTTCTGTAGCCATAGTATTGAAAATCTCATTATTTTCAAAATGATTATTTCTTAAATTTCATGAACAATGATACTAAAATTATTGAGGTTGTCTAGCAAGGTGTGGTAGGACAAAGCATGGGAATTTCTACAAGGGAGAGGTGAGTAGAACGTCTTAATATTATATAGAAAGCTTCTTTATTCATTGTACAAGTATTTGCTAAAGAACTGTTTGTGTTAGTAGAAGTGATAGGAAGATAAGTTTTTTTGAATAATGTATTAGTCCATTTCTGTTGCTTACAACAAAATACCTGGATCTGGGTAATTTGTAAGAAAACAAAATTTATTGCTTACAGTTTCAGAGGCTGGGAAGTCCAAAGTCCAGGGAACACATCTGGTGAGGTGACTCTACAGCAATGCAGGGTGTCACATGGTGAGAATGGCGGAGCAGAGAGAGAGAGACTCTCACATGCTCTCTATTTAAAGCCCTCAGAACCATGCCCATGACCACCATTAAACCATCAACTTAATCACCTCTTAAGGCCCCACCTTTCAATTACCATAATAGGATTTCCCACCCTCTTTACACTATCACAGTGGGGACCAAGTTTTAGGGAGACATAAATCCACAGCAGATAACAAACGCTTTTGTGGTCTTATTAATTTTTCAAAAGTTAGGTAACAGTGGTATTTATCCATTTAGTATAGAACACTGACACAAAATCACAAATAATGAGGATTAGCATGGGTAGTTCGGTGGCAGACAACACACCATTTTTTTTTTATGGTTTTAGACTCCTCAGGCTAATTTCATAGGCATGATAAAGGTTTAATTTGTGGAATAAGTAGATTTAGACTCAAATATCAGAATTGAATGCCGTTATCTCAAAGTATTTGAAAATAACATGTACTCTTGTCTGTAGTCCACTTCAACTTACGACAGCCACCGTCATGCCTTGAGCCTCCAAATCTGGAAACTGCTCCAGTGATGAGATTACCAGTCCAGAAGAATTTCTCTGTTAACCTCCTGCTCTCCCATTTTTCTCATTAAGTCAGGTCCCTTGAACACACCCTTCACATTTACTTTGGCCTCGATTCTTTTAGCCCATCCCAGTGTCCCAAACCTCTGCCATCACCTGCCTCATTGCTTTTACTTTCCCCCATCCATCCTTTCAAACAGCTCAAAATCCCTTGGCCTTTTGATTTTCCTTTGTAAGTAGCTGAATGTTCTGCCTTGGTTGATGCCTTTCAGGCTGGCCTCAGCCCTGTGAGCATTACTTCCTTCTTCAGATACGTGAGTGAGCAGGGATACAAGGTGGTCTACCTAATCTAGAATTAGGACACTTACCTTCAAGACTGAGGAACCTATTCAAGGACAACTTTAGTAGATCTACTTTAAAGCTGAAATAGTTAGGGATCAAGGAAGGAAAACAAGAATAGTTTTCAGGGACTCAGGAAGCCATGAGTATATTTCTTCAGCATGGGTACAAGTGGGGAGGTTAGTTGGAGCACCATTGGTACCACACAAATATTTATTGCACACTTGCTGCAGATGAGACCCTATTCTAAGAGCAGAGGTTATACCAGATAATAAGAAAAAGTCCATGCATGCCCCCAATAGGTTTATATTCTAGCAGAGGATTTAGAACATTCAACAACTAAGCAGAAATTAATTATGCCATTCAGATGGGACTCTGCCCAACTCTTACAGAATTTTATACTCATAGTTTCCCATGTTTGTTGTTTAAACATATAACTGACTATTAAATATTCACTAGTCTTTAGGTTTTAAAGGTATTTTTTAAGGAAATAAAAGGTATGATCTGTAATCTTACTTTTATCAATTCCTTTGACTAATACTTAAAAACCATTTTGTAATGAATTGAATGTTCCCCCAAACTCATTGAAGCTTGAATTGTGTCCCGCAAGTTTTATGTATTAGAAACTTGGTCCCCTCTTTGACTGTTGTGAAGGTGGGAAATCTAAAGTGGGGCCTTCGAAGGTGATTAGATTGTAGAACCAAGCCATAGTGAATGGATTAAAAATGGTGGTCATGGGCATGGTTCTGAGGGGGCTTTAAAAGGAGACTGCGTGAGGAGGTTAGTCTCTCTCTCTGCTCTGCCATTTTCTTCCATGTGAGACCCCTGTATTGCTGTAAAGCTACCACCAAGTATGTTCCGTGGATTTGGACTTCCAGCCTCTGAAACTGTAAGCAATAAACTTCATTTTCTTATAAATCACCCAGTTCCAGGTATTTTGTTATAAGCAACAGAAACAGACTGATACACGTTTCAACTTGTGCACTAACTCAGTATTGTATATCTTAGATTTCTTGGTTCTTGGACCAGCTATCGATCAATTACAAGAAATTTGACCTCTCAACTGTGAGAGATCTCAGGGCCCTGTTTGTTTTTCA
>NW_007730638.1:17094-28878 GCF_000696425.1 Galeopterus variegatus
AAACCTGATGAGCAATATCAGTAAATTTTCAAAGAGATTATAAAAATGCATTTGCAATAATAATAATAATAATAATAATAATAATAATAATAATAATAATAATAATAATAATAATAATAATAATAATAATAATAATAATAATAATAATAATAATAATAATAATAATAATAATAATAATAATAATAATAATAATAATAATAATAATAATAATAATAATAATAATAATAATAATAATAATAATAATAATAATAATAATAATAATAATAATAATAATAATAATAATAATAATAATAATAATAATAATAATAATAATAATAATAATAATAATAATAATAATAATAATAATAATAATAATAATAATAATAATAATAATAATAATAATAATAATAATAATAATAATAATAATAATAATAATAATAATAATAATAATAATAATAATAATAATAATAATAATAATAATAATAATAATAATAATAATAATAATAATAATAATAATAAATAAAGATTGCTTATGATAATTTTAGCTAAACAGCACAATTTTAGAAGGAAGCATATACATATTTCTTTGCCCTCAAACTTCCTATAGGTATAAAATCTGAATTTCTTTGGGAATTATGCAACACAGAATCTTGGAGATTAATTTAGAGGCCAGATTCCTGCAAGCATTTGTCCAGTCTTGGATTGAACACTTCTTTTGCCAGGGAGTTTGCCATGTCTAGTGGGAGTGGATCCATTCTGTGGTTATTAAATGGCAAAATTGTTAGAAGAAATTCCTTTTTACATTAAGATGAAATGTGCCTCCACAAAGTCTACAAAAGGGTCCTGGTATATGGAAGTTTTTGAGGAAGATAGAAAAATGAATAAATGGAAACTTTAGTTAACTTGGGGCTTCTGTAACTCCTAATTCTTTGTAGTCAATCCATTTATTCCTTCCCCTAAAACGCTAACATTATTTACTTGATTTTAGTGTGGTGAGGCTTCAGCTCTTGTAAATTACATATGCACCGAGAGAAAGGTTAAACATTAGAGCAAATTATGGAAAGCTATTAATTCCTGAAAACAGGAATGAAGAACAGCACCATCAATGGGACTGTCATCATTTATGTATTTATGTGGATACACAATTAATAGCAATATCTAATCTAGAGTTAAGAACTAACAAAAATGATTTGCATATCCACTTCTTAAAATTTAGGGCAAATTTTTCTTTTTTGTGCAAAACTTACTCTCTTCCTAAAAAAAAAAATTCTGTCTCCCCTTAGCCTTAAAAAGGGTGTATTGGCTTCTTCATGATTTAACCTATGACTTTTTCCTCATGAAACTCATTGTTCAATGCCATTGGCAAACAAATATTCAAACTGACCACATTTTATTCAATGGAATTGAATAAAAACTTGGATTAAAAGGTCAGCTCTAAAATATGCATAATAAATTCACTGACTAAAAGCCATCCCAACTTTCTGCATCATTTCTCTTCATCTGATTATTCATGCAGGTTTCTCTGAATTTTAAGAACTGCAAATAAGAGAGCAGAACGTGTGGGCCATTGGGCCCAGGAATTTTTTTCATGAAGTTTTTTTAGGAAACTAAGGGTACAGTGAATAGTATTTCTTAGATTAATGAAGTTGATAATGTAGAGAGAGTATTGATGGGCACTTAAGTATTTCCTATAGTATAAAAAAGTAAAACTTCTATATTATTATAAGAAATCCCTTACTCTATGTTCTTCATATATTTGGTTCTGTAGCCATAGTATTGAAAATCTCATTATTTTCAAAATGATTATTTCTTAAATTTCATGAACAATGATACTAAAATTATTGAGGTTGTCTAGCAAGGTGTGGTAGGACAAAGCATGGGAATTTCTACAAGGGAGAGGTGAGTAGAACGTCTTAATATTATATAGAAAGCTTCTTTATTCATTGTACAAGTATTTGCTAAAGAACTGTTTGTGTTAGTAGAAGTGATAGGAAGATAAGTTTTTTTGAATAATGTATTAGTCCATTTCTGTTGCTTACAACAAAATACCTGGATCTGGGTAATTTGTAAGAAAACAAAATTTATTGCTTACAGTTTCAGAGGCTGGGAAGTCCAAAGTCCAGGGAACACATCTGGTGAGGTGACTCTACAGCAATGCAGGGTGTCACATGGTGAGAATGGCGGAGCAGAGAGAGAGAGACTCTCACATGCTCTCTATTTAAAGCCCTCAGAACCATGCCCATGACCACCATTAAACCATCAACTTAATCACCTCTTAAGGCCCCACCTTTCAATTACCATAATAGGATTTCCCACCCTCTTTACACTATCACAGTGGGGACCAAGTTTTAGGGAGACATAAATCCACAGCAGATAACAAACGCTTTTGTGGTCTTATTAATTTTTCAAAAGTTAGGTAACAGTGGTATTTATCCATTTAGTATAGAACACTGACACAAAATCACAAATAATGAGGATTAGCATGGGTAGTTCGGTGGCAGACAACACACCATTTTTTTTTTATGGTTTTAGACTCCTCAGGCTAATTTCATAGGCATGATAAAGGTTTAATTTGTGGAATAAGTAGATTTAGACTCAAATATCAGAATTGAATGCCGTTATCTCAAAGTATTTGAAAATAACATGTACTCTTGTCTGTAGTCCACTTCAACTTACGACAGCCACCGTCATGCCTTGAGCCTCCAAATCTGGAAACTGCTCCAGTGATGAGATTACCAGTCCAGAAGAATTTCTCTGTTAACCTCCTGCTCTCCCATTTTTCTCATTAAGTCAGGTCCCTTGAACACACCCTTCACATTTACTTTGGCCTCGATTCTTTTAGCCCATCCCAGTGTCCCAAACCTCTGCCATCACCTGCCTCATTGCTTTTACTTTCCCCCATCCATCCTTTCAAACAGCTCAAAATCCCTTGGCCTTTTGATTTTCCTTTGTAAGTAGCTGAATGTTCTGCCTTGGTTGATGCCTTTCAGGCTGGCCTCAGCCCTGTGAGCATTACTTCCTTCTTCAGATACGTGAGTGAGCAGGGATACAAGGTGGTCTACCTAATCTAGAATTAGGACACTTACCTTCAAGACTGAGGAACCTATTCAAGGACAACTTTAGTAGATCTACTTTAAAGCTGAAATAGTTAGGGATCAAGGAAGGAAAACAAGAATAGTTTTCAGGGACTCAGGAAGCCATGAGTATATTTCTTCAGCATGGGTACAAGTGGGGAGGTTAGTTGGAGCACCATTGGTACCACACAAATATTTATTGCACACTTGCTGCAGATGAGACCCTATTCTAAGAGCAGAGGTTATACCAGATAATAAGAAAAAGTCCATGCATGCCCCCAATAGGTTTATATTCTAGCAGAGGATTTAGAACATTCAACAACTAAGCAGAAATTAATTATGCCATTCAGATGGGACTCTGCCCAACTCTTACAGAATTTTATACTCATAGTTTCCCATGTTTGTTGTTTAAACATATAACTGACTATTAAATATTCACTAGTCTTTAGGTTTTAAAGGTATTTTTTAAGGAAATAAAAGGTATGATCTGTAATCTTACTTTTATCAATTCCTTTGACTAATACTTAAAAACCATTTTGTAATGAATTGAATGTTCCCCCAAACTCATTGAAGCTTGAATTGTGTCCCGCAAGTTTTATGTATTAGAAACTTGGTCCCCTCTTTGACTGTTGTGAAGGTGGGAAATCTAAAGTGGGGCCTTCGAAGGTGATTAGATTGTAGAACCAAGCCATAGTGAATGGATTAAAAATGGTGGTCATGGGCATGGTTCTGAGGGGGCTTTAAAAGGAGACTGCGTGAGGAGGTTAGTCTCTCTCTCTGCTCTGCCATTTTCTTCCATGTGAGACCCCTGTATTGCTGTAAAGCTACCACCAAGTATGTTCCGTGGATTTGGACTTCCAGCCTCTGAAACTGTAAGCAATAAACTTCATTTTCTTATAAATCACCCAGTTCCAGGTATTTTGTTATAAGCAACAGAAACAGACTGATACACATTTCAACTTGTGCACTAACTCAGTATTGTATATCTTAGATTTCTTGGTTCTTGGACCAGCTATCGGTCAATTACAAGAAATTTGACCTCTCAACTGTGAGAGATCTCAGGGCCCTGTTTGTTTTTCAAGTTTCAACTTGTGCACTAACTCAGTATTGTATATCTTAGATTTCTTGGTTCTTGGACCAGCTATCGATCAATTACAAGAAATTTGACCTCTCAACTGTGAGAGATCTCAGGGCCCTGTTTGTTTTTCAAGTTATTTGTAGGGACGGAATTAGTTTTTATTTTGCTGTGTGTAAAGCCCTTCCAGTGGTAGAATTAAGCACAGAGGGAACAAGTCCTTGAATCTTCTTACTACCCATTACCTGTGAAGAAGAGTGATGCTGCCATGCTCTCTTCTCCAGGTTGTAGCTGGAGCTGTTTTGTGTACAGTGGTAAAATCACACATTAGCTGCAAGCCTCCGGGGATGCCAAGCCAATTGAGAATAATTGATCATGGCTGCTGGAGAACTACTTTGAGATAGATTCTGAGCTCAGGCTGGGACTCATCAAAAAAGAAAACCGTGATTGATTAGTGAAATCTGCTATGAGCAAGGAAGGGCAACTTGTACTGTATATGCCAGGAATTTTCCAGTCTGTGTATACTGACTCCTTATGAATGGCTTGACCTTGTGGCTTCAGTTTTAGTCTCCACAGGTATAAGAATCATTTATTTTATTCAGAATAGATTGCTCTAAAGACAATTTAAATAACCTAATACCACCCTCCTGCAAGTTCCTAACCAAGTTAAGTTGATTTTACTAGACCCAAATAGGATCACATTCAGCCTGATGCCATTGATAGGTTATTCCTCTTAATAAACATATAAAAATAAAATGTATTATTACTAAGTGACAAAGACAGAGGCTGTGAAACAGACTGAGGTAGAAAAATGTTCTGATTAAATTATGAGGCGAATAAGTTGTATCTCCAATATATTTTTGCTCAGATATGCCAGTTTTTAAATTTATTTAAGGTCCAAAACACATTATTAAAATACTTTAACAATGGAATGTTTTAAGCCATTGATGGGAAAGGTTTTTAAAATTACACTCCTATTGTCCTTAACTTATGAAGGAACTATGTGCAGAACACTTGCATGCATACACACACGCTTTTTTTTTTAAAAGCCTCTATGCATTTTGCTCTTAGGTGTGTTTTATCAATCTAGAATACATATTTCTGAGTGCTTTTCAATTCAGAATAAAATTATTAGATTACACTGCATTTTCATTATGTATGTATGTCTGCTCACTAGGTCCCAAGGGAGGATGTATTTCTAGTGGGTCATGGTCAATGTAGTTTGAAAGTCACCATTTAGACCATACCCCTTTATAATCACAGAGCCTTAGGGGAGAGATGAATAGTTTCTTACTGCTTACTGACTTGACAATTATCATCAGTCTCAATCACATCAAATCCGTGTGCTGCTTTGATAGCTCAAGCAAAGCTTTAGAAGGAATTTGAGCAGGAGTAGTAAATGAGGTCAGCTCCATATACTTCTGTGCATTACACAAAAGCTGGAGCATTTACCTTTATGAATACCCAGGCTATGTCCACCTCCTCTTTGCTCTAAGTGACTCTGTGACTAGTGAAAGGGCCCTAGTTCCCATCCTGAGAGAAAACTGTCTGCTTCACAGAAATTAAAAAATAAGAATGTATTACCCTGCTAGACCCGTACTCCCCTCCACACCCCGTTCCTCAGATCATACATATAACTTACTACGTCTCATAGTCACTTGTGACTTCAGTCAGGGTTTGAATGGCTTCAGCCATTTTCAGATATTCCCTGCTGCCCATTTATACCATGTTTTCACTAATCAGTGATTTAGGTTGCCAGATGCCATTTTGGGGTGACAGTCACTAGAGTTATAAAAGCTACAAATCTGACTGTATCGGTCCATTTCTGTTGCTTATAACAGAAATAACTGGAACTGCGTAATGTATAAGAAAACAGAATTTATTGCATATAGTTTTGGAGGCTGGGAAGTCCAAAGTCCAAGGAACACATCTGGTGAGGGTCGTCTTTGGTGATGGCTTTACAGCAGTGCAGAGGTCTCACATGGCAGAAAATGGTGGAGCATAGAGAGAGAGAGATAGTTCCTCATGCCCTCTCCTTTTAAAGCCCTCAGAACCACACCCATGGCCACCATTATTAATCCATTAGGGCATTGTCACTGGAATCTAATCACCTCTTTAAGGTCCCACCTTTCAATTACCATAATAGAATTTCCCACCCTCAACAGTTACAATGAGGATTAAGCTTTAATGACTTTGGGGGGCCATTCAACCCACTGCACTGACCCATGGAAAGAATAAACTGATTGAAGTCAAGTGGGTCAAGGAGCACAGGTTACTTTCCCCAGCAGGGCCCAACTTGCAGTTTCTCTTTCATGGCTACCAGCTGAATCTGAACTGAACATGAGAGAAGAGGGGCTTCCTGGGAGACTCACATAGTTCACTGGGGACACCTGAGATCTCACCATCTGCAGATGCATATTGTTATAAAAATGATAATAAATAGACACTTATAAATAATAAATAGACATTTTAAATGATATGGTGGGGAAGCACATAGAAAAGAAAATTACTCTTAGGTAGTTTAAAGGAATGGGAAGGGGACAAATAATAAGACCAGTACCTCATTCTTCAGCAGCCTGGCAGGGGTTGGGAATAGCGGCCCATGCTTTAAAAGAATCCCTTTGATAAACCTCCAGTGGGTACAGCTTATGTGGTGGTATGAGATAGGTCTCAATGTTTTATTTATTTATTTATTTTTTAATTTTTCCTGTTCAGTGTTCACTAAGCCTCAGCAAACTATATTCTTTTTGATAAGTATCCATTTATTAAGACTGGTGAAATTTTCAGGATAAACAGGACATGCATGCTTTGGCAGTAAAGTTTTAAAATAATGGGCATAACTCTTTTATATGTTATGAATATATTTCTAGTGATGAATATATAACTAGTCTTGAGAAACTGAAAATGGAAGCACAGCTGAGCCTCAGCTTCCAGGAGAGAGAGTACCAAGTACTCAGCATTGCACAGCCACCTTGGCCACCACCTTTGCTCCTCCTGGTTTCTTCTGGTGAGTGTATTGTTTGGGGCAGCAGTGTGGAGGTCTTAGGCAAGGTTTGTTGCTGGAGGTTCTAAGCTGAATGAGTCAGTCAGTGAAGGAGCCAGTGACTTTCCCGTGGCTTCCTCACAATGATTTCTTCTGTGAATGGGAAGGTAGGCAGCGTATTGACAGAAGCTCTGGACTCCGCATTTGTGTGGAGAAGATGCAGAAAAGGCTGGAATTGGACCTTCCCCTGCAGCAATGACGATATGATCTGTGACTCTCCCATACCATCTCCTCTCACCTCCCAGGGCTCTTCCTCTATCAGTTTTCTTCACTTTCTCTACTATGGCAGTTACTTCTATCTCCCTATTGGCTCTTTTTCTCCATTATATAAATATCCTTTAAAGTAATCTATCTCCCTCCCTTTCTAAGTCCTACAAGGTAAAGAGGTGCCACATACAATCCCTATTTTATAGCTGGAGCAACAGGGGTCCAAAAAGACTAAATGTAAACAACGGTCACATGTGATCTAGAGAGAAACTTCCATGGAGGGAGATGAGGAAATGTTAACAGGACTGAATTGCTCTCTGAAATCAGGTGAGAGAACTACCATAGCTATTAGTCATCCTCTGAGCAAATCAATTTTTGTAGAGACACGCCATAATGAAATACAGGTGAGAAATGAATTGTTTTTTTAAAAACTGACCAAAGACATGCACGTTGATAACTAAATATTTTTATTTGATACCCAGATTGCAATTTTACATATATTTGCATAAAATAATTATTCCTAATGATTAACTGTTCATAATTGCATGTTAGTTCAGCTGGTCCCCTTTTCATGCTCTACTTACAGTCTGAGCCCCACACTGTTGTAGCACCAAGAAGAACAGTCGCTGTTCACTTTCCTACAGCAGCACAGGGTGCTGTATACATAAAACAAGTTGGGCAGGTTCCTTTAAATCACGGTTTGTATGGCAATATTTGACTTAATAAATGAGATATACAAGAGTAGGAGGATGATAGAAGAGAAACATGTTACAAAAGAAACATGAATACATTTGAGCACTTCAGGTTGTTTAACCTGGCTGTCAGTAACTGTGTGTATATCTGCCTTACAACCACTAAGTGTCAGTGTTAGAATTTGAGTGTGGAAGGAACCTCGGATACAATCAGTCCAACTCCTTCCATCTGACAGCTAAGAAAAGGGATCCAGGGAACTCAGGCAGATGGCAGACCAGGACGAGAACACAGTCTTCAGACGTAGGCTTCATAGTATACGATGTTCATTTATCCCCACAGACAGACTCATTTTCTGATAATGTAAATAAACTTGTGGTCTAGGAAACAATATTTTTTTCAGTCTGAGTTATGTCCACAACAATTAAATTTTTATGTTTAAGTTTCCTCTGCACAACTTTTTCCATCAAGGTTGTAATGATGAGGAATGTCACCCAACTGAAGCTCAGGTGCTTACTTTTGAGTTTGGAAGTCGTATCAGTAGGGCTTCATGAGCAACCATTTATCTTTTCCATCATTCTTCTCTTCACCAATAGCATACAGAACTACCTGTTTTCAAATTTAACAAATAGGTCAGTGATTCCTGATTTATTTTTAAAAGACAATATCAAAGACAGTAATAAGGCCAGAGTGAAATGGTACAGTTCTAACATCCCAATCTGGAAGGAGTTTTTTTTTCCCAGTAAAAGGTGATATGTAGAGGAATCTACTGTAAAAGTTACTCAGAAGCAGCCCTTGTTGTTAGGCATTTAAGGATGTGCTAGATTCCAAGAGGAACCTCGGTAGAGTTTTCTCTGCTTGAAAATTAAAAACGATTTTCTAGGATGAATGGAATGTTAGTAACATAAGAATAATCAGTATTGAATTTTACAGGGAAATGATCCCCATCAGCTTTCCAGCTGAATGTAGCAGAGCTTATTTACCTTCTTGACACATTATTTCCTCTTTACTGGAAAAACTGAGATCTGTCATTTATAATGTTACCTGGATTATCTGAACTCTAAGATCTTTAACACTAGCTGACTTCCCATGGAGAGGCTTAGATTCCTGCAAACCAGGTGAATTGTCCTTGTTGAGCACTAAACTGTTGGCAAATGAGGTAAGGCAGGGGCACACCTGTGGACGCCTGTCAGTGGGTCACTGTTTGATGGCCATGGTCCAGAGGAGCGGACGATCAGTTTCCACTGTCACAACACCAGACCCATCGTAGGTGTTGGAAGTGCTGACTAGTGTTCCAAAACCAAGCACATCATTTGCTGTAAGAAAAAACAAACAAACAAAAAAAACGATGGGTGAGAGCCAATCATTGTTTGGTATAGACTGACTTTGCCAATAGTTACCAAAAAGCAATTAGGCACACACTTTGATAGAGGAAATATAAAAGTGGAATAGGTGAAATATATGATGTGGGGTATTAAAACTGAGAGTTTCTATAAGTTGCCATGATCTTCTTCCTCACATTGGTTATTGGTTATTTACCATTTTGGGATGTCTATTGTTCTCATTAATAAATTTCATTAAGATTTTTCTTTTGTTATCTTTACCAATTGTAAAACCAAAAACCATACCTGTAATGTGCTACTTCTTTCCTGAGTGCAACTGAAATCTTTCTTGATGATTCAGAATTTTATGTTATTAAACTCTATAAAAGATATAGTTTTAGCTTCAAAGTATAAATGAGATGGGACAGAAAACTAATTATCTTAAAAAAAAGCATGGGAGTTTGGTCTTTTTTTTTCTCAAAGTAAGAAAAGCTACAGTGAACATGGCTTATGTTCTGTAAAATTAATAAGAACTCAAAGGTCAAAGCAGACATTCAAATGTGTAATCAAGCAAGTTACTTAAACTCAGCTGTTAAATGAGGGCAAGAGATGAGATAATCCTTTAAATGACTTAATTATCAAAGTAAAAGACTTAAAAGAAGTAATATATAGAATTTATATATTGATAGATTTCATAAATATAATTTTCTAACAAGTTAATACTTAGGCACAGATTGGTAACTTCACTTTTTGCTTATAGAGGAGCAGAGTTCACTTCATCAATATGACTCAACTCATGTTTGTCCTGTCAACATCCCTTGATAATCAGTATTATTTTCTTTGCTAAAATTTGAAGAGAGAAATAAACAAATATTATAGAGCTAATACTGTCAGAGTCAGAAGAGACCCCGTTTTCTTCAAACAAGCCTAATTATGAACTTACGCTGCTTGAGGGGGAAATAATTCAATTACACTTCGCACTAGAGGGAGCCTGCTACCTTTCCAGGGGGAAAAAAAATTGCAAATGGCAATTTAAAAATTCAGAAATGATATTACAGGATAATGTATAACTAGTATTACCAGTTCACACAGTTTATTTATTACAACTCAAATTATTTTTCATAGTTGTCAACGTCATTACTCATACAAACACGAAGTTATAAAGTAAAACTAACTATACAGGAATACAGAGTGAACCTCATGTGACCATCACCCAAACATGTAATACAGTACAAGAAGCTCTTCCTCTTAAGTAATCTGGGCCTTTTGTGAGACACAATTTCTAAACAATGGTGATATACACATAAATATTCACAGCAAAGCCAACTTGGAATCTCTGGCACAGAAAGAAGCCTTGACTCTCCTGCGTTGTGGTCCTGCCTGGAGTCAGGGTGCTCACCACACGGCTTCCTGAGACCCACGCCAGGCTGGGGCTTCAAGGCTTTCCCAACAGCCAAGAGGGAAGGAGTTGGGGAGCAGTTTGAACATATCATACCATTTAATCATAAAGACAAAATTTAGGGCATTCATTAGGCCTGCCAACTTTAAAGTGGAAATTCCCTAGTGAAAAGCCACGTATGCACAACCAATCTGAATTTGACACACTGCTTTTAAGATTCTGGACACTTATTTGATTAAAATCCTAGTTCTTACCTGTGCTCAAATGACAAGAGCACAAAGTTATTACCCTCATTTAAAACTGCATATAAATTCCTTTCTGATTTTCTGAAGGTAGACTTTTGATAGATTTTAGATGATCAGGGGTAGATACCTGTATTACATATATTGTTTTTTCTAAGACACTGTTGCATACTAATTAGTTCTCAAATGGGAAAAGAGTTGAAATGGTTGTATTAGGGAAAAGAGGATGCAACAGTCTCTCTGCAGAAAACATTTCTTTGAGTTAAGCGAGATTATTAGCCATACTTGTAAATTATGTTTTTAGTTTATTTTGTAATATTTAAAGTTCCACCAAGTCCAGTTATACAGTTACAACTAACTGACGATAACAATTAGATAAGTTTATCTCCACCTCTTTAGAAAATACAATGAAAATGATAGAAACTAAGACGAATAAGCTAAAGCACAAAATCATAAATTTCAATTTACTGTGTTATTCCAATTATTTTGGGATATATTTTTTTCAAGTAAAAGAATCATACCTTTGGACAAAAGCTTAAAGTCTTCCTTAGAAGAAAAAAAAATATATTTTTTTGAGGAAAATATCTGAAATTATTGAAATTACTCCCCCACCTCAAATGTCTGAGGGCCAATCATGAAATAAAGTGCGTAAAACAGACAGGAAAAAACCATATTAGTTCATTTCTACCCTAAAGGATTTGCCCAAAACTTTGTGTGGCTGAACTATGGAAAATTTAGACTCAGATTTTTTCC
>NW_007730638.1:29358-30147 GCF_000696425.1 Galeopterus variegatus
AAAACATGACCTAATATTGCTTGCTGTCTCTAAATGTAAAAGTTATCTCATCTATTCACTTGAAAACCATTATCATTAATTGTTTTGAGGACAGGTTGTCTTGTAGTCATGACAATAAGAATACTGGCCAGTGAGGACTGGCTAAGTTCCTGTTCCAATAAAATTAATATGGGATATATTAGGGGACACAGAGGCATAGCCTAACTTTTGGGTTTTCATATTTTAAGGAAATAGCAGAACTTAAAAATATGAGAAACATTAACATAGATTTTATAATGTTCATGCATTATCTCAAACGGTTTTCCTTCCCAAAGGTAAAGATGAGAATTAGGCAGTGTCACATTGCTGTCCGTGATGTCCTACAACTTTTCTCCAAAGCTGGAAAGACTGAGGACTACAAAGTAGAAGCTGGTAAATTGGTGGAACTCAATTATACAACTTTTTTCCATGTCAGGTGAGAGGTAAGTGGGGCCATTTGTCCCTGGTTTCCTGCCCACCTTCCCTTCACAAACTAATTTAGTGGGCTGGGGCTCTTTTGAGCTGGTTAACACAGGTGTAAAGAGTACTTTGGGAGGCCTCTGATGCTTTAAGCACTGGAAAGTAGGAGTGGGAAGCATTCATTCTCTCTGCACCTGCATGACTGTTCTGCTCAGGTGCTTTTAGAAAGATGCAGACAAGGCATCTTTCTGTAAAAAACAATATGAACCTCGTCATGATGAGGTTACTTGGTCAGACCTAGGTTCAAAGCCTGGCTCTACCATTCACTCACTTTATGAACTCAGTTATTTA
>NW_007730638.1:30693-56752 GCF_000696425.1 Galeopterus variegatus
TGGGGGAGGACAAGGAGGACGGAGGCTCCAGGACAGGTTGTATATTCAAGTGGGGGTGAAGCCTTGGTGATGGGGGAGGGGCCACAGGCATCCCCAGAGGCCCAGCCCTTGGCTTGTGTTCCCAGAAATCTGTGGATTGATACTGATTCTTTAGTAAAACTAAATAAGTAAAATTAAAAGAAAAGGCAATGCAAATGTTTCTAAAATCGATAAAACTGACGGAGCAAAAGGGAGTGAACTGTCTTTGCCTGGGGGATGCTGTTCAGAGGTGATATTTGAGATGGGCATAATTCTCATCCATTTAAGACATTACCCAAGTCCTTACAATACACCAGGCACACAAAGTATAGCAGGTTTTAATCTGCAATTTATAGATGAGGAAAATGAAGGTCAGAGAGGTTAAATCCACAGGCTAGGATAATAATCATGGTTGTATGACACTAACATGCTACCTAAGGGAGGGTAAGGCAATTCTTTGAAGAGCTCTAAAAAGAGAATTGTGGCTAGGTCTGTTTTCCCGATATGCAGAGCTGTCAGCAGCCTGAGGCTCCTGGGAGAGTAAGGTAGACGCCTTGAGGAGAGTGTAAACATCACCCTGAGACTTAAATGAATACTTTATATAGCATACAGACAAATGTTTAATGAACCTGTTATGGCGAATCTTAAGATTCCCTATCATCCTAGATCATTAGCTTAAGATCTAGGCATTAGGTTAGACATATTGGACATCATTAACTATTTAGGACATAATGGAGGCACTGTATACCCTACATTCATCACTTATTCACTGAAGATTCTTAGCCTACTTGGAGAAATGGCTACACAGTAAGAAAATGTGACTCAGATTTCATTAGCAGAAAAAGCAACCTATACAGTCTCTAACATCAGTTCACTATTATTGGTCTTTATAATTTTATTTCTTTTTACCTATAGATTTAAAGAAGATCTTTATATGCATATACATGAAGGAAAAGATTCTATTTTAAAAATTACTAATTTACAATTTAAAATATAAAATCTGGGATGGGCTATTATTAAAATAGTTTCCTATAAAATAACACTTGTAGTTGCTATTGAAGTTTTTCAAAATTAAATCAATATATTGCCTTTTCACTTTCTTGATGGCAGAAACTCAAAGCAGTCCTAGTGTAGTGCTGTACAGTACATATATTTATATTAGAATCTTAAAAAAATGTGAGTACAAATTTGAGATCATCTGTCAAAGTAAGAAATACAGTTATCTATATGAGCATTGTCAAATAGAAATATGTAATCTCTGCACATCTAACTAAATTTTCTAGCAGCCACATGAAAAAAGTAAAAGGAGGTAAACATGTTAATGTTTTATTTATTTAACCCAATATATCGAAAATATCATTTTAACATGTCATAAATATAAAAGTTGAGATATTTTACATTCCCTTTCATACTAAGTCTTTGAAATCTGTTTACAGCATATTTAAATTTTTACTTTTATAGGACATCTCAATTTGGACAAGTCACATTTTAAGTGTTCAACAGCCACATGAATCTAGTGACTACTATACTGAATGAACAGTGCAAATCTAGGTTACACAAATACTGATTTTCATTTCACGTGTATATATGCAGTTACAGAATCTCTGGTTATAAAGAGAACATTAAATTCAAAGTGAGCATATCAAATCATTTCAAATGACTTCAACCTATGATATGAATGGATCAACGAACACTTGGATACTTAATATGCTCAGTAGTGAGAAAGACTGAATCCTCTGCCCTTTAAGTTGAAGGCTGGGAAGTATCTAGCAAAAACTGTAGGAAAGGCAACAGAAAATACAAAATCTAAATAAAGCTGACTTTAAATAACCAAGAGAATATATACTACATTCTGTAAGAAATGTAAGAAGATGCCTGCCAAGACATGTGGCAGATACTCTTCCAATTATACTCCTTTCTCCAAGTCATTACCTCTCAAGAAGACAGGAGCATGCCCAGGTCCTAGGCAGAAGCCAAGGGCAGCACCCCCACCTGGAAGAAGACAGGATCACATCAAAAACACTACTTCCACATGGGGTCCACCACACCCACTGTCCCAGTCACTGCTGCTGCAAGGGTGGCTCACTGCCACAGTAGCAACCACAGCCACCATGCAGGCAGCCCACCCCCCATTCAACTATATTGACAAAAGCAGAGTCACCAGCAGAGCCTAGAAAAAGAAAAGGAAGTCTCTTTTCTCAAAGCACACTATGGAGCAATAGACGAAGCCACAGCTCTACCATATGACCAGACATCACTGCAGAGATACTAGAAGTATGAAAAATCAAGAAAATATGGCACCACCAAAGAAATACAGTTAATTCTCAAGTACCAGACCCTATAAAGCAGGAAACCTTTAAAATGATTGAAAAGGAATTCCAAGCAGCAATCTTAAGGAAACTCAATGAGATATGAGAAGACTCTGTTAGACAACATAATGAAATGAGAAAAAACATCCAGGATAAAAGGAGGAGATTTATAAAGAGATTAATACCTTAAAAGAATGTAGCAGAACTCCTGGAACTGAAGGATTCATTAAACAAACAAACAAACAAAAAACACAACTGAGAGCTTAAGCAACAGGCAGAGCAAGCAGATGAAAGAATTTCTCATCTCAAACATAGTCCTTTGGAAATAACTCAGGCAGACAAAACTAAAGAAGGAAAAAATTTTAAAAAGTGAAAAAAACTCTAAGTTAGCAGACACCCTAAGTGCATAAGCATCCTAATCGTGGACATTTCAGGAGGGGAGGAGAAAGGAAAGAGCACTGAAAAACTATTCAACAAAATAATAATAGAAAACTTCCCAGGTATAGGGAGAGACATGGACTTTCAGACTGAGGAGGCCTAAACATCCCCAAATAGATTCAAACCAAAGTGATCCTCTCCAAGACACATTATAGTCAAACTGGCAGGGCTCAAAGACAGAGAACCCTAAAAGCAGCAAGAGAAAAGTTTCAAGCTACCTACATAGGAGCCCCCATCAGACTAACAGACTTTTCAACAGAAACTTTACAGGCCAGAAGAAAATGGGATGATATATTCAGAAAAAAACTGACAGCCAAGAATACTATACTCAGCAAGGCTACCCTTCAGAAATGAAGGAGAAATAGTGTATTTCCCAGACAAACAAAACCTGTGGGAGTTCAGCACAACATGACCAGCCCTTCAAGAAATCATCAAGGGAGTCCTGCATCCAGAATCTGAAAAACAATAATCACTACCACAAATACACAGAAACAACAAAACCCGCTGGCAGAATAAAAATGCAAGTGAGAGAGAAAGAAACTAAATCTTACCACTTCAAAAAACCAACAAATATCAAAGACAATGAAAGAGGAAGGAAAAAAAAGATACTTAAAACATCCAAAAGAATATCGATAAAATGCCAAAAGTAAGACAATACCTTTCAATAACCCTAATGTAAATGGATTAAACTCCCCACTCAAAAGACACAGACTGAATGTATTAAAAAGCTAGACCCAACTACATGCTGTCTACAAGAGAGTCACAGCACTTGTAAAGACTCACAGCCTAATAGTGAAAGGATGAAAAAAGATATGCCATGCAAATGGAAACCAAAACCAAGTAGGAGTAGCTGTTCTTATAATAGATAAAATAGACTTTAAACCAAAAACCATAAAAAGAGACAAAGAAGGCCACTATATAATGATAAAGGGATCTATCCAGCAATAAAGACCTAACAATCATAAATATAAATGCACCCAACACTGTAATATATAAAGCAAACACTATTAGGCCTAAAGAAAGAGATAGTCCCCAATACGATAATAGTAGTGGACCTGAACACCCCTCTGTCAGTACTGCACAGATCATCTGGGCAACAAGTCAACAGAGAAACACTAGATTTAAACCACACTTTTAGACCAATTGGACCTGGCAGGTATATACAGAACATTTCATCCAACAACCTCAGAATATACATTCTTCTTATCAGTACGTGGAACATTCTCCAGGATAGACCACATATTAGGTCACAAATCAACTCTCAACAAATTTTTAAAAATTGAATCATTTCAAATATCTTTTCAGACCATGACGGATTAAAACTAGAAATCAATAACAAGTGAAACTCAGGAAACTATACAAATACATGGAAATTAAACAACATGCTCCCAAACAACTTATGGTCCAAGAAGAAATTAAACAAAATCAAAAAGAAATTCTTGGGGCTGGCCCGGTGGCGCACTGCTGCAGTGTGCCGCTTGGGAGCGTGGCGGCGCTCCCGCCGAGGGTTCGGATCCCACATACAGACCGACCGCTCACTGGCTGAGCAAGGTGCGGGCGCGGCACCGAGGATTGCGATCCCGTTGCCGGTCCTGGTCCGGTATGGGCGCGACACTGAGGGTTGCGATCCGTTGCCAGTCACGAAAAAAGACAAAAAGGAAAAAAAAAAAAAAGAAATTCTTGAAACTAATGAAAATGAAAACACATCATACCAAAACCTAAGGGATACTGCAAAAGCAGCACCAAGAAGGAAGTTTACTGCAATAAACACATCAAAAGAATAGAAAGTCTCCAAATAAACAACTTAATTCTCCACCTCAAAGAACTAGAAAAACAAGAACAATCCAATCTCAAAATTAGGAGATGGAAAGAAATAATTAAGGTGAGAGCAGAACTAAATGAAATAGAAACCCCCAAAATGATACAAAAGATCAATGAAACAAAAAGTTGTTTTTTTGAGAAGATAAACAAAACAGACAAACCATTAGCTAGGCTAACTAAAAAAGAAAAGACCCAAATAAAAATCAGAAAAGAAAAAGGAGATTTTACAACTGATACCACAGAAATACAAAAGAATCATTAGAGATTATTACAACTATACCCCAACATATTTGAAAATCTGGAGGAAATGGGTAAAATTTTGGACACATACACTACCATCATCTGGCTACTTCTTACCTCTTTTCCAGATACTTCATGCTACTTGCTATTCCTTCAATATATCAGGTATTTTCTACTTCCATGAAAATTTTTGCCCCCTCTTTCTGGAAGAAATCCAGTCTTCTCCCTGCATGTTGTATCCTTCAAGTCTAAACTCAAATATCAATTTCTATTCTGTATCATTCTTTGATTCTCTACCTTGCTACAGGCCAAATTAATAATTGTCTTTTCTATTTACAAATGACTTGATTGCTTCCCTAGAACATCCTTTGTATTAAAAGCTGACTATTTAGACTCCTAGTCTAGGGCGGGCAGAGTACAGGGTGAGCCTGAAACTTCTTGTTCCAGAATGCAAGAGAGTGTTCAAAAACCGATTTAGACATGTGAAAAGGAGCTGGGACAAATTTGCAGCACTTTGAGACAGAAAAGAATACTGAGAGATATGTGTTATATAATATATTGAATAATAAAAAAGAATTCCCAAATGCAGGTGGAGAGAGCAAAATCTCTTCTCTAACAGAAGAATACCAACAACTAAAGGAAGGAACGACAGACTTAGAGAATTAGAAAAGCACCATTTTGCAGCCACCAGTGTAATAATTTTTTCAGGCAAGAACCATCAACGGATGCTAAAACCACTGGGCAAGACAATCACACAGTTTCAAAGCACCACTCCATGTATTACTTTTAATTTCAAAAAGAAAAGTACCTGAGAGACCTTGTGAATACCATCTTAGTCAAATGAAGCTTAGCACCACCAAGAAAAGGACAAACTGACATTATGTCCCTGTGATATGAAGCTAGGGGTGAATACAATATCAACTATGCAATAATTTTCACCAAAAATACTTAACTGAGTCTAATCTTGGGGAAACTTTCAGACAAATGCAGAATGTGGGGCAGTGGACAATTTGGCTGGCCTGGATTCTTAAAAACTGTCTATGTCGTGAAAGACCAAAAAGGCAGCGGTAATTTTCTGCATTAAAAGAGACCAAACAGACATGACAATTGAATAAAATACATGGGTTTTTTTAGTAGATCTCAGATTTAAATAAGTTATAAAGAGCATTAGTGGGATAATCGGGGAATATGAATATGGATAGTATACTACTATTCTATCAATATCATGTTTTGAAGTAGATGATGGTACTGTAGTTATGTAGGCAAATACTCTTGTTCTTAGGAGATACAAGCTGAAGAATTTCAGGGGTTTGGTAACATCATGTCTTCCGTTTATTTTCAAATGGTTCAGAAAGCAAAATATACAGACAAACACACACACATACATATAAAGAAATGTAAATGTAGAAAAATGTTAGCAGTTGGTAGATCTCAGTGAAAGGTATAAAGATTTTGCTATACTATTCATTCTGTTTTATTTATTTATTTTTTTATAGGTTTGAAATTTTTCAATATTCAGTATTAAATTTGGGGGGGAGAAGTTTGAAAAAAAAGGCTAAAAACATATGAAGGAAAGACCTTCCCTCATGTTCACTTTCGTTTCCACAGAAGCTGAAATAATGCCATTATAAGGTATTCAGAAAAGTGCATGAATTATGAAGTGTTTCAAAATAAATCTGAATTGAAAAGAACATATTCCAAATTTAGAGGGTATGAAGCCTATGATATATGTGTTACAGCTTCTTGGAAGAGTTTTTAAGAGATGCTGAGCACACAGCCTGGTATGTGGTAAGGAGTCCTTCCTTTGTCAACGTATTGAAGCTCCCCAAGGACAGCCTTTACTTACACTCATTGATGCAGGAGGACCTGAAAATTAACCTGCATTATCTAGCAGAACTTCTTAGTGCCTGCGAAAATGATAAGAGCAAAACTTATTGTTATGCATGTCTCTGATAACAAGCCGTCAGCTGTGCTTTCTTTCTGGACCTTATCTCTCAAAACCCTGATCTGCGGAAGACTCTTCCCAAGGTGAGCACTGGTCACCTTTCTATCCTGACAACTGATCCTTTCTTGAACTTGAGAGTCCAAGGAAGGGCTATTAGAATTCTGCTTAAAAGTGGCTACATTTATCTTCATCTCTCTCAGAAGTCACACATTTCCTTTGCCCTTGGATTAGGGCTGGGAGGCATTAGAAAGCTTCTGATATTCAGTGATTCTTCCTTCTTCATGTTTTATGAGCTATCATGTGGCCTGCTGTCCGAAAAACAGTTAGGCCAGGAAAATGCCGCTGCTTTGAGGAATCAAAATTAATTAAGCCAGTTAGAAAATGTCTCCCAAGATGAGCATTTTCAAATATTTAGGCTTTTCTAAAATTAAAAAAATGTTATTTTTCTTTGTTAAAAAGAATCCCCTAATGTGTCATGTCATTAACATGTTCTCCTCATAGCTGTCTCCACATTGCAGCTAAAGAGCCAATCAAAGCTGCTTTAAGAAAAAAGTAAAGCTTACTGGGCTTGTAAAATGAAAAGAACAGTCAAAAATCCAAAAAAATATGACTGATTTGCATTAATTATTAGTGTTAAAGTGAATGAATGACCTGTGTAGAACTGGCTGAAAATTTTCAGTGTGAAAAGTCAGTATCAGATTTAAGTGTAGGTGCAGAGGGGATGGCAGGCTGGCTGAGGGCTGCTCTGAGCTGACTGCTTTGCTCTACTGCCTTTAACTCCGGGGGACCTGTGTCACCTCCTGTGGACACTAGCCTGCCCTAAAACCATCCACATAAGTGTCAGAATTATGGCTTGCACGTGGCAAAGATGCCTGAGTTCCAGATGCAGGTCCTCATCCCAATCTGCGGCTGACTGGCATAAGTCATTTTGTGCTGCAGAGCCTCAGTGCCATCCCTGAAAACAGAGTTGAACTTTCCCCTGTAATACTCTATGACTTGTGGTAAAAGTTCCTCAGATGACCTCAGCATTCATTTGCAAAATGCCAATAACACCTGTCCCCAGTTATCTCTAATACAGCCACTGTGAAGATGAATTAATGTCTATGAAGGGCTTTGACTTCTCCAAAAAAAGTGCTGAAAATTTGCTGTATTATCATCATCATTTCATCTGAGAAAGGTTTAAAGTGGCATTTGCTTCTATTTTCAACTGTCAACAGAGCTTATTATAAGTACATCAAACAAATGGAAATGACATAGAAAACTGACAAAAGAGAAGAATATGTGAGGTGGCATGGTATAATTATGTAACATCAATCTAAAACCTGCAGGTGATACCTACACAAAATAAGCTAAAGAGACATAATCCATGCCCTTTTAGAATTCACCAGTCAAATCAGATAACCCCAAATAGACAGCCACATAAAAAATCATATAAACACTATGCTCAAGAAAAGGCAGAAATGTCTTGGGAGGAAGAAGGAATCACAAAGGACTATGACAGTATGCAGTACCTCTTTCTTGGACCTTGAGAAAGAGGGAAGAGATCAGAAGAGTTAAATGAGTGAGGATGGAAAAAGTTGGCAGCACCCCCCAAAAACTGCTTTGAAGGACGTTACTCAGTATTTAAGATTTGATTAAACCAGTCAATTTACCCATCTATTAACCAGCCTATTTATACCACATGCATATTCAATGTATCTGTAACAAGAAGGATATACACTTATGCTCAAGTGGTGAAGGCAACTACTAATCTTATCATTAGCTGTATAGATTTCAACAGGCATCGTTATATGATGGGTAGAATCAGGATTAAAGTGGTCACCTTGGGTATAGATGAAAGTATGAATGGAAACTGTAAAGGTCAATAACACATTTTGTCTTGTGACATCAGAAGAAACACCCAGGGGTATCCGTGGAAGTAAAGCCAGGCAGCTCTAAAAGGAGATGAAGACCTGGTAAGTCTACTTTCCAAGCCACTGTTGCTGCCCTTGGAAACCAGACAGAAATGTTTTCTGACTTAGTTAAAACTTCTTACGGTTTTTCAATGCCAAGCTAATAATGTATGTTACTTAAGTTTGATGAAATACGATGCAGTCAATAAAGATGAAGACTGTGTAGCAGTACAGCTAAATTGCTTATCTTTGATATGTAAAGGGAAAATTCACAATCACGCTATACACCTTGATGACAACTGGGAAAATATGTTCATGCACATATATTTAAATTTTCTTATAATATTTTTTAACAAATGACATAAAACAAAAAGTGGCATGGATTTTCATATAAACCATGTGAAGAAGGAAGGAACTCCTCCTTAGGTCAAACAGCTGGACACTTTTGGAGAAATATTTCCAAATTCTGATTACGAGGTACCTCATATATTAGGTCATAATGAGGGTGTTTTCAAAAATATCTATATTTAGCGCCAGCCCCATGGCTCACTTGGGAGAGTGCGGCACTGGTAGCGCCAAGGCTGCAGGTTTGGATCCTACATAGGGATGGCCGGTGCGCTCACTGGCTAAGCACGGTTATAATGAGGGTGTTTTCAAAAATATCTATATTTAGCGCCAGCCCCATGGCTCACTTGGGAGAGTGCGGCGCTGGTAGCACCAAGGCTGCAGGTTTGGATCCTACATAGGGATGGCCGGTGCGCTCACTGGCTAAGCACGGTGCAGATGGCACCGGGCCAAGGGTTGCGATCCCCTTACTGGTTTAAAAAAAAAAATCTATATTATCATACACCCATCCCATGAAACCACACACATTATAATATATAATACATATACATATTAATTTAACTTCCTATTCCTACCACCTAGGAAGAATTAGAAAAACCATGGCACATATTGAGAAATCTCAGGAATGAAGTTTAGGTACCATTAGAAGTTGATTCTCCATTTATTTATGGTTGAGAAGATCTAGTCAAGTTAATCCAAGGGCTCTGAGTCCTTCAGTTTATTAAAAAAACTCTTGAAGTTCTGAAAGATTTGCCATGTAAATCCCTTTGAGATTCTGGCTCAAACTTAATCAATTCTGCCAGACCAACCGATCCCCTGAGATGATCCCTTGCTGATGAAATGCCCATTTCTCCCGCAAAGGCATCTTCCCTGCCTGTGTCTCTGCATGGTTACTCGATTTTCCTCTTTGGCTCCACCACCCACCCCACTTTAGATTCCTTTCACAGTGACTGCCTGTCTACTGTAGTTCCTCCAGAGCTCCTGCCACTCTCCTTCTGGCCCCCACACATACTTTACCCTACCAGGGACATTCAGTTCCTTTAATAATAGATTATCTTTCTGATACCTGAGCCTAAAACTTTGAGACTCTTGAAGATGAATTCGTAGTGGTCATGGTGGCTCATTGCCTTGCTAAAAAATATTTACAACACAGAAATAGTAGATAGGTGTTTACCATCAAGCCGAGTTCATTAAATCATATGGCTGTTTTTAGAACAGAATTTCATTTAGTGAGAGTCTGACCACTGTCTTTTAGGAAAAACAGCATTTAATTTATAGTTCAAATGTTTTAATATTAACAGATATGATTTGTTATATGAAAAGTAATAAAGCAGTGTCTTAGACTTTGTCCATAAACCTATAAATATATATACTTGCTCCTAATATATTTCATCATGACCTATTTTCATTTTTAATTTCCCCTTACTGATATACAATGATAATATATCATTTTAGAAATACTTGGCACCTAACTGTGTGAATATTCTAATGAGTCTGAAAACATTAGCCATTCTTAAAAGCTAGCTACTTTAATTCACAGTTAATATATTTTCCCTTTCACTCTAGTTATAATAATCAATCCATTTTTCAATATTCATAGCATGGACCTTTTCCTGATGACAGCCTGAACTTCTTTTTTGATGAACCTTCTTTGCACTAACTATTTGCATGCAAAGTTGTATATTATCCCATTCTCATATTTACAACCCATTTAGCATTTTACTATATTACTGTGGAGTGGTGCCATGCCTAATGCTATCTTATACATTAAATGTTCAAATATCTTTTTCTCCCAATTAGATTATAAGCTCCTTGTGGACAGAAATATGATTTTGTCTAGCTTCTTTTGTCATATAACTTCTAATCTGGAAGAGACCTTATCTATTATCTAGTTCAGTGTATTAACTCAGATATAAGTGAAGCTGCTTCTACCTTGACCAATTAGGAATGCTAGGCTCAGAGCTCCATTCACTTGGCTTTACCGCATTCCAAACCAAGATGGCCCTAGGGAACTGGCTAGGTCTCTAGGGCTTCAAAGAATGTAGGTAAAGAGCCATTGGTCTAATATCCAACCACTTTATTTCAATATAGGGAAACCTTATTGAGATACCTTATTGACCTAAAATGCGTGGCATCAGAATCTAAGTCTCCCGACTTATAGCTCAATGTGCTTGCTATTATAAAAGAATCCAGAACAAATGGGCCTTACTGCATTGGTAGGTTCACTAGAACTATTTTTGGATTAGCTGAGCATAGCTAAATTATTTAAGCTGCATATTGAATATTTAAATTGCTTGAAAATGTGGCAGTGTTATCTAAATTTTTCTAAAGCACAGTGATTCTTGTAGATTGACTAATGTCATAAGATTTAGGGTAGGAGCAAAAGTGATTCAGGGGTTTCTCATACCTGATATTGAGTAAGTTATAGATCATGATACACAGACATAATGTACTTAATTGAAACAATTTGAACCGAATTTTCTTATTTAGAAAATGCACCAATTTCATTTATAAAACACTATCTATAGGAGTGTTTCTCTTGTCAGTGTTAGCCACTATTTAATTAAGAAGTATTAATGGTCTAGATGAGGGAAAAGAGGAAACAATCAAACAGGCTTAGCTGCTGAGATATGTTTCAACCCTTGACTTTTAGTAAAAACATTTTGCTATATCTATAGTAAACACATTAGATAACAATTAGGGATGAAAATTCAGCTAATCCACATTCATGTTTAATTTGGGAAGATTACATCATGATATAAAAGAAAGACTTAACCACAGTCTTTATTTGTAATTCTAGGAAAACAGATCTATGTTAGAAAAGATGAAAAATTCATTTATTATGAATGACTATATTTGCAACTAAAAGAATGAAAATTTGCAGTTTTCAAGCTATCTGACATCAATTGTAACAAAATAAGAGGATTACAAAATTTTTATGTAGAAAAACCATTTACTTTTAAGTATTTGGAGAGAGGGACGAGTGGCAGTTTTGTTTTTATACTGAAAAAGAACTCATTCCTCATAGCTTTGTACCATCTGTACAAACTAAGATTATATCAAAGCCATAGGTTAGGAAGTCATATTTAACACGACATAGACAAATTTACAACTCTAATCAATTCGGTACAAGTCCTTACTAAAATTGAATTAATTTACAAAACTATTAAATCATGAGTATGTATGTGTAAAAATATATTGAGAATATCTTTTCTATACTCTTAATTAAGAAATAAACAATCCCATATATTCCCTAAAAGCATCTAGGCTGACAGGTGTGAAAGACCCATGGCTCTTGCTCTCTGGTGTCATCCATGGTGTCCAGCTGTTGGGGGGTGTAGCGGTGAGAGAACCTCTGATTTGGGCCGTCATGGTGCCTTCTTTGATGAGCAGGGTATAAGGTATTCATATTGCTCCAATCAATATAGGATAGTCCATTGTATCCCACATTCTTGATGGCTATGACTTCTCACTTTTCTGCTCTTAGCCAATGACATCTTTTCAAGAAGCAACCTGGGAGAAGCAGATATCCCTTCCCTTATTCTTCCAACAACATCTGAACCATCTGGAGAAATGTGATGAACAATCACTGAGATGTGCTCTAGTTCTGTGTCCGCTGAGTGTTGGTGAATCCCTTGCTCCGATGGACACAGTTGTGATGTCTCTCTCTTTTACACTTGCTTGAGGTGACTAATGACTGGCCTCTACTTGGGCATTTGAGGCCATCTGATGCACCTGGAATAACAGCTACCTCTGATTTTGGCCTTGGGGCAGCTTCACTTATGAGCAGTGGCCATTAACCTCTGAGGCCTCATTCTGTTGGTGCAGGAATATCCCATTTTCCATGCACTGATGGACATGGCAGTGATGTCCGTCTCCTCTCTTCTGAATCAAAGGGGCACCCCCTCCAGTATGCACTGCAGGCCTGTGAATTGGTGCTCAGGAGTTGTGGGTATTATTTGTTGTATACATTACCCTGACTGACCAGATCTATTTTGGCCTTTATTCCTTCTAAGAAAAATTTCAAAGGTACAAACAACCTATCCCATGCCTTGTTTGCCTGTAGAGGGATGAAGACATCATCTCAGCAAACTGAGCTTTTCCTTCTCATCTAAGAGATGTGTTTAAATGTCTGCCTGGGAACAGGAGTGAGCGTCCTTTAGATTCTAGGCATGATTTCAGGCATCTGGACACACAACTGCCTTTGCTGTGTGGCCTGGCACACTTTTTTCCTGGTACCCTTCTAGGCATTTTGCCCAAGAGACCGACTGATCTTCTCGGTTCAGATGTAAATATGCTTCAATGTTCTAAACAGTTTTTACTTTACTTACTAAATTTGCCATTGCAGCAGGTCTTTATCTTCCTATGTTATTCTACTATTTTAAACTTTTGAATGAAAGAGGAATAGATTCTTTAAAAATTCTGCTATATATTCAGACTGCTTTTTTAAACAGTAGTTACTCTTGTGTGGCTTTTATAATGTGCAATGCAAGAATGGTGGTGTGTTTTAGGATTAGATAATGTAGCTTACATAAATGATTTCATGTCTTGAAAAAATCTGTAAAATCAAAGTAAAAAGCTATCTTCATTTTTTTTTTAAATAAGGCTCATGTATTAATCATATTGAACCTTATTAGATATCTACTAGGTGTAGTGATGTAAGCTCATGACCCTCAAATGTGGAGCTTCAGTGCACACTAAATTAATTTACTGGTACACCCTTCAGGTAAAGACATTAAGTTTTTAATAATGCAATTGACTACATGGAGTTCAACCTTCAAACATGTTGCTTGTGAAAAATTACAAAAGACATGCTCTGGTATGTGATATATGTTACTGGTTTCTAAAGTGCTAAGACAGAAAGATATGCTTTCTATTTTCATTTAGCCACAAACCCAGTGTACAAAGGGATTACTCAGTCTTGAAAACAGTCAAAAGGCCATTGTGGATAACAAGTAAATACAAAAGTAACACACTAATTTATGGCCCACGTTCCTGCGGTGTAGTAATTGATGACATTTGGGGTCTAAGAGATGATGATAATCATAATGGGAGAGAAAAAAAATTATACCTTAGAGTTCTTTTTTTTAAAAAAAAAAGACTATAGAAAATTTCTGTTGGGTGCATTTAATTGCCACTTTAGGATGCTTGAAATCTCTGTCTCTTTCTACTCCCTTGGAAATGATTTAACGTTTTGTTAAAATGATGCAAAAGGCCAAGTTACTGTAATCTACATAGACCTTCATAGGCTTTATTATGTACAAGAGTAATTCTTAAGGGTAGAGTAGGGAGTTGAATGTATAGTTTGAAAATAATTCTTAATTATAATTATGTTAATCTCTTCAGAAGTAAAAAAAAATTACTGTGAAAATTCTGATAGTATTATGTGCAATCTTTTTATCTTTATTAAAAATAGTCATGAGTTTAAGAAAGGTAAGAAATATTGGAATAAGCAGGTATTTGATAAGAACGCTGTAAGGCACTACCCCACTCACTGTACTGCCAGTTTGTTGCAGTGACAGACTTGCCATGTTCCACAGTCCAAGACTCTGACATTATAACAAATATCGGCAGGGCCCTGAGCTAGTATTAAGGGTTTGGTGTGAGCAAATTTAGGGCCTTGCTGTTATTAGCAAAGAACTTTATTAAAAAGAAGGATGGCTATTTTACGATTAATAAGAGCTGTTCTCAATTAATAGAATATAGTCTGCTAATTGGAGAAATTCCATCAGAAACAGGGAATCCCTAAAGGTATCTCCTTAATGGTTTACATTTAGCAGAAGCATTAATATTAAAAATATTATTTCTACAGTTTACCCACTACTCAGAATCATGTAAGCCCAGGCAGAGTTCAGGTTTGTTTCACTTCTCATTATACCTATATACTTAGCATAGTACTTAGTACATAGTGGATTTACTATAAATATTTATTGAATGAATAAATGAATATCTGAATAAAACAACAAACATAAACACTAAAAATGACTTTGGCACCTATAAAAAAATATCGTACCTGAAACTGGGTGTCTGCTCTGCAAACACCCATCTGGGCTTTGGGTGCAGGTCTCAAATTATTCACCCAGAAAGCCAAGATACAAACAGACCCATACTCCTTTAGCATTTATTCTCCCTAAGTTCCCTGGTCAAGGGTCTTTGACTTCAAAAGAGATACCTTTCCTAGAACTCATTATTTCCTTAACTGGTTATTACTGACTGAAGCATACCAACCCAGGTTTTCCAGAACTTATTTGGTATTGCTCCCAGGACACCTTACACAGATGTGTTCAGAAGTATCGGGGAAAAGGATCACCGGGCTCAATGGCTAGACCCTTGCCTCCCATTCTGTCCCCTTGCATCTGTCTCCTAACCCTTTGAGATCATTAGCAACTTCAGATTACCCTTGACCTTGTATGCTACTGTATTTCTGATACACTGTTTAATAAGCTTTCACTTTAACACAACATTAATATAGAAGTCATGACTCCTTCCAGCTGATATAAAGGTGTTTCACTAACTAGATGTGTAAAAAACACTTTCTATAGGCTCAGTGGTTTTACTACTGGTGGAAACATCCCATTAAATTTTCTTATTAGGCCATAAGGAAAAGAAAAATTTATTATGTGGAGACAGACAAGGTAAAGGTTTACTATATAATCAATCAATGGTAATACACCTTTGTTTCTCTTATCAGGTAATCCGCCCCTCAAATATTTTATAGGAACAAAGGAATTTGTGGAATCACAACAAATAATCCTAAAAATATGCACACTCTGTCATACCATTAATCATAACACTTATCACAGCTTATGGTTATACATTTAAGCGTTAAATTCTCCTTAAACTCTCCTAAACTTAAATAGCTAGTATGAATAAAAGGTAGGTTTATTATAGTTCTAGACAGCTCTGTGGAGTAATTAATGGAGTGTTCAAATTAATGTCTTGCATTATTCGAACTTTGTGACTACAGGTTTGAAAAAGAAATTTGCAACAGTATTGACATAATGGCTACTTCTTAAGATCAAAGAAAATGAAAGAACACTGGTCTAAAGTCCAGTCACAGGTTGCTGTGAGAATTGAGGCAACTCTCATTCTGAGTTTTAAATATGCAACATAATTAGTTTGTACTAGGTGATTTCTTAAGTCTCTGTCCTCTGGTCCACTAGTTTGAGAGATCTGGCCAGAAGTTCCATTTTTACAGCTTGGGTTTACCTCATCCTTATTGAAAGATAATTTTTAAAATTATTTTCTTTACTGTACAGCTTGAATTCCATTTTAATTCCATAAAGATTATTTAACCAATTCCCTTACTTCCCTTTCATTACTGACTACTTCCTGGTTTCTTCAGTCCCTCTGGTTCTATATTCTTTTTAACTAAAGGAACAATGGATTCTTTTTTTTTTTTTTTTTTTGAGACCAGCCACACCACGCTCTGCCAGTGAGCGGTGACCGGCCATCCCCATATAGGATCCGAACCTGCAGCGGGAGCAAGCTCCCAGTGCCGCACTCTCCCGAGTGTGCCACAGGCTCGGCCCGGAACAATGGATTCTAAATAGATCATTTTAAGTTTCAATAAAAATACAAAGGGTAAGAAACTGAATATACAAATGGACAATGGCAAGACCATGTAAAAAACAGAAGTTGGACCCACAGCCTGCAAAAACCTGCCCAGGAGACCATCTCCTTATCTACAATGACTAGCCCAGGACATCAGCCTTAGACTTATAGGAAGTCAGACTATTTATATTAACAATCCAAACAATAGTTTGGAAAAATTGTTTGGAAAGCCAAACAATAATTTCTGTAAAAAATGATCCAAAATGTCAAATTGGCCCAAAAAGTCAAGCCCAGGACTTGGTTAATAACTGACAGCACCCCTAATTTTTGTCTCTGCATCCAACTTCAGGACCAACCAGAGAAAGCCAACGTGCTCCTCTAACACATCACATAGGAGGCCCCTCTTCTAGTTAGCCTGCCTACAGCTTTCCCAGGCCCACAGCTTCCAGTCAGAGCATACCTGAGCCTTCCCTTTTTCCACTATAAAACTTTCCTTTCTTTTGCCCCCCCCCCCCATTGGCCAAAAACCCCTGGGGTGGGGTGGTGGGGAAGCATTCCTATTCCGCTGCCTGCCTTTGAGTCTCTGCCAAAACAAGTCACTCTGCAAGTGACTCTGAATAAGTAGCCTTTGCTGCTTCTCTTTTGGTTGCTCTTCATTTATTTTACAGTGGGAATAAAAAGAGATACAGAGAAAACGCTTCAACTAGACCTTCTATAAGGGCAATCTTGCTTTGTCTCCCTGGTGAATTAATATCATTAAGTTTTTGGTAGCTACTGTTTAAAACTCACATATTAAAACCTCCTACACTTCCATGTGAAGTATGCATAAAACAAATGTACTTCACAGGGCCTGGTTTTCCAAAGCCTTGCTGTTTCAAATATTTAGCTTGCAAAGGACAGGAAATTTTCCCCAGGCTATATAATCTCTGTTGTAAGATAAAAAATTGTAACACAGCAAGGTTGCTGGCTCAAAGACAGACAGGTTACTGATTGATATGTAAAAATACTGGGAAATTGCTGTAAGAAGAGAATGTTTGCTAAAATCAACCTTTTGTTAGTGGATCGACTTAATTGTCGCCTTACTGAATGTTACCAGCTTCTATTGTTAAACTTGTTAAACTATACTTAGCAAAAAGCTCACCTATGTTCTCTTCCTATAACTTCCTGGTCTGGATAATAAATGTGGGAAGAGAACCCCAATTCATGGTTAATTTCCCAAATGGAAGGAATACCTCTATTTTGAGGGTTCCAGGAGATTAACCCCTTTTCAGGGCTTCTCACTGCTCAGAAGAGATGGGCTTTGAGTAATCTTTGGCGGCTCTGTCACCCAGGGGAAAAGGGGTGACAAATACGTGGGAAGCAAAGCAACACTTCCACACACCTAATACCTCTCTACATTCAGTAAATGACTTTACCCCACCTTCTCAGGGGAAACAAGCCCGAGAAGAATTCCCTTAGTGTCTTATCAACATTTGCTTCAAATACCTAAAGCCTCATGCATTCAACTCTTCCTTTCCTTTGGTCACAGTAGAAAAGTAGACATCTCTTCTGTCTGGTGTTCTGGATACCATCATCTCCCACCTTGTCACAGCTTTGTCTGCACAGATTATTCGACACTCTCCCCTTTATCTCCAAACTCTCCTCATCCCTTTATTTCTTGCTATAAACATGTGGAAATATTCAAGCCTCTACCATCTTCAACTCTTCCATTCCCTCCCTCACTCCAAGTCCCTTTCAGTAACACTCTCCCCTTTATCTCCAAACTCTCCTCATCCCTTTATTTCTTGCTATAAACATGTGGATATATTCAAGCCTCTACCATCTTCAACTCTTCCATTCCCTCCCTCACTCCAAGTCCCTTTCAGTTTATCAAGCTCTCTCTCTTCCTCACTTTAATGTCCAAATATAAGAATTACTTGTCTACTCTTCAGGATCCATTGACTCCACAGCCTGCAATGTAGGTTCCACCTCTGTTACTCCATTAAAACTGTACTGAGATCACCAATGACTTCATTTCCCCCAAATTCAATGTATACTCTCATTACCTAGTATTGTGACTAATGTGGTAGAATCTCATCTTTCTGGACTTCCTAATTTAAAAATATCTGTGCATTATTGAGCTATCCACTGGTTTATAATTTTACCTGAATTAATTCATATAATCTTCAAGACAAGCTGATGAAATAGGTTTTATTATAATCATTCCTATTCTGAAATGCAGGCTGACAGAGATTAAGTCTTCCCCTGCAGAACACACCTGTTTTTCCTCCTGAGATTCATTCTTGCCTCCTCCCTCTGAAGTAATAACAGTATTAGATAGGAAAATACCCTGAAAAATGTGTAGCAGATTTTCTGGCACATGAAAAAGAGCTCAATATATGTTCATTATTATTATTTCTCTATCACCTAAATCAGTGCCTGGCACATGGAATGAACTCAATAAATACTAACTGATTAAATGTGCCCAGAAAGGTCATAACAGTGATGCTCAAATACAATCGTGCATCACTTAATGAAGGGGATATGTTCAGAGAAATGCATCACTGTGTGAACATCATACAGTGTATTCACACAAACCTAGATGGCGTAGCCTATTACATACATAGGCTATATGTATCGCCCAGTGCTCTGACCACCATCTTACAGGCGGTCTATGGTTAACCAAAACCTACCTGTGTGGCACATGACTGTAATTGTTTTTGCTGGGAGCTGTGGCCTGCTGGAGCTTTAAAAGCAAGTAGTGGCATTTTCCCTGGACCTGGAGTCCTCCAAAGGGCTTTACCTGGTAGTACTGTCTTTAGAGAAGAATAAGAGAAGACTTTTTAATTTTTTCTCTTTCTACAACATTCGCTTATCCATTTCTAGAAAAGCAAAATTATAGACAATGTAATTTGGTAATCCCTATCATTTTTTTCAGAAAAGGATTTGCCTTTATCTCATTATGGCAAATATTAGTCTGTAGGTGTGAATTGAGGGGGAGAGCATTTAAGTCTTTTTTTCCTATTATGTATGTGTATAAATATTGAAACTCATGAGATTTAAATTTGAAAATCTGTTACCCGAGGAAAATAAAGTGTAATTACAGGTTGAACAAAACAAAAGGGAAATGAAAGGATAGATTTGCTGATTTACTATCTTGTGTTCCCTCCCACCAGAATCAATTTATGGTGAATAGAGACTATAAAGACAGCTAGAGAACAATAGGTTGTTAACACAAATTATAAGGAAAGGAACTCCCTTCAAATTTCAGGAACTGAGCCAAGGAAGAAAATTGAAGTGAGATACTGTATTCATACTGCACTATAACAGTACTAATGTAATCATCTGAGCTCCTCAAAAACCCCTACTAAATTAAAAGTATTAATATCTGTCATTCTGCCTAAATATTGTTAAATGTGTAGAAAAAGTCCCCAGAAGATAGTTGCCAGGTTGCAGAGATGTCTTATAAAAACTTGCTTACCAACTGGGAGATGTCTTTCCTTAGTGTAAGAGCAAAGAGCTGTGACAAGATGCATGGTTACTGCATTACTTAAATGATGTCAAGGAAAGAAAATTATACTGGAATGCAGAAAAAGAAAAAGAGACTATAGGAAGCAAACAGTTCACTAGGTGCAGACTTAGTTGGATTCTAACTCAAACTGTATACAGGCTAAATATTTGGCAAGAAACCTGTAAACTAGATAAAAGGAGCTTAAAATCAAATTTGGAGGGGAAAGGAAAAAAAATCGCCTGGATAAACTATCAAAAGCAGGTAACATAGATGGGTGTGGTATCTTTCTGGATGCCTTATTAAGGTCCTGAGGATATTCTAAAATTCTTATGAAAGCTAACTGGGAGTGGTCCTTATAGATTAGGTTCTATGTACCCAGAGACAGAGAGCATGTCAAATAAAATTCCAAACAGAATTCTACATATTATCATAACAAACTATTTTATTACTATTTTATAATCATAACTCTGAAGGTGGGCTCACCACTGTGAAATAGGAATAGAAGGGTTTCCTTTATTCAAGTGAATACTTTAAAAGATGGGAAAATAAAAAAGATAAATATCTGGAAGATCATAAAATCAAAATGTGCTAAATTCAGTAGCAAAAAGGGGCTTCAAGGCTATGGTTGAAGCAAAGGAGATGACTCCTGCCTGGAGAAGATGGTGTAACATCAAGTACTGGACTCGTATTTGGCTTTCGTATTCTCCATCAGAGGAAAGCATCTTGTGTGTTGTACATAGGAAACTGAGCTCAAGGTATGTGATGATATTTGAGTTCTGTGTTTGTTGGACTGAGATCATTGAAAAGAATTTGCACCTATCACTTTTGAGTGACGTTTTGTTTTTCAGAGACTATAATATTATTTTTGTATACTGTCAAGAAGTGTGGGCTAAATGATTATACAGACAGATGAATTTATAGATGTTGAATACGTTTCCCAAAAAGTGATTAGTGCTTCTTCGGAAAAGCCTTGAATGATGCAAGATTCTATTCTTGGACTGTCTCATTCACTTTGTGTCACAGTCTTGGAATAACTGGTAAAGTTAATCTGATCTGTAGATAACAAAATACTGGTAGAGAGAAACTAAACAAAGATTCAAGATTTATGATGATCCCGATAAGTTAAAATTACAAGGCAGAAGCAATGGGAGGATCATAACACTTTAAAAGGGTGAATTTTATGGTATGTGAATTGAATCTTAATAAACCTGTTATTAAAAAAAACAAATGTAACAGGAGGATGTTTAGCTTGGAAAATGTAAAAACTCATATTGGAATTAACAAACAAATATACAGGATATGAAAAGCTTATTAGGGTCTGAGTGGACTCTGAGCTCCGTATCAGTCAACAGCATGGTCTAGTGGAGTCTTGGCTTTCTGAGCAGCAGACTGACCCCTGGATCCTTAGCACCTAACAATGTCTGCCACAGAGTAGATGCATAATAAGTACCTGTTAAATAAATATGCTGCTTAAGAACAACACAACAAAAAACAAAAAAAGACAAAAACCTAACACTGCAAGAGATTAAAAATAGGAGTTTGTTTTCTAATTGAATAATCTAACATATATAGAGAAAAAAGAATAAATACCAAAAAAGCTGACAGTGGTTGTCCTTACATTTGAAGATTGGGGGGAATTGTGATCTTTTATATTTTCGTCTATTTTCTTTGTGTTCTGATTTTGTCGGATGAATAAAAAAAAATCCTTTGCTCCCCCCCCCCCAAGGTTGTTTGAATGACACTGGGTATACTGAAACATTAAACTGCTTGAGAAAAATGCTTTATATATGCTAATTTTAATTATTTATATTTTCATATCTTTTTATGTATATGTCTTTTCGTTCCACCTAAACTGTAGATATCCTGATTGCATAAATGGTATTTTATTAGCCTTGTCCGTAGTCTGATGTTAAGGACGACAGCAAATTTATCCACCATCTCTTGCAAACGCTAGAATAGCTGAACTGGGGAAAAGAACAGAATTTTATCCACGTGGCTGCTCTAACATCATCCTAATCTGCTGTACTTTCTTGACAGCAAATTTATCCACCATCTCTTGCAAACGCTAGAATAGCTGAACTGGAGAAAAGAACAGAATTTTATCCACGTGGCTGCTCTAACATCATCCTAATCTGCTGTACTTTCTCTAAGAAAAAGTACATGACTCAAAATAAACTAAAAACAAGAGTTAATCTTATGACTCAGAGTTTAAACTAGATGCCAATTCTAGAGTTCTTTTATTTCTTGTTTGTGAGGAAAAAACACTCTCTCAGAACCTCAACCTTATTTTTTCAGTGCACGTGATTGGTAATTTATCTGATGTTACTCCAATACCCCTGATGCAGGACTGCCATCTCTGAGTATAAGTTCTACTTCACAGGAGGATTTCACCACTCTCGCAGTCATTTACAAGAGTCATTAGAAAATGACAGAGAAGAAAAACAAAGGCCACATGCTTAGGCAGGGTATTTGCTACAAGGCATTAGAAAAAAATCCTTCTAAGTTCTTTATTTCTGGACAAACTTATAAGAGAGTTGGCTATTTATCTCCCATAGTTGTGGGAAGTTCTGGGCCGGAATGCCTACATGCAACATATTTCCTGGGCTCTCAGGAATTAGTATTGGTGAGAGCTTGTATTTCTACCTCTGGCCATGAAAGAAACTCAGAAGTTAGCAATTTTCATATCTAGCCTTGAATACATTAAGTTTGTAGGCTTGTCTAGAATGGCATTATAAATAATCACAAAAGAAGGCAAACCCACAACCAAGCAACCAACCCTACATCACTCTCCAAGGCACATTTTACCTCTCTTTTCCCCATTTTTAATACCTTCAGCCAGAAGAACTTTAATGGAAGAGAGGGGAATCCAATGATTCTAATCACTGTCATCTTAAGTGTCACCATGAGAAATTATTTAGTTAAATTTGTGATATGAAATATTGTGATATGTGCACAAACTGGTTTAGATGATCTTGACAAGTCCAGTTAGTCCATCCAACCAAATCAGTTCAGAAAAAGGAATCTAATGAGTAAAAGTAGAGAATTCAAATCAGGTTGCATTGCATGTAAAGGTTTAACCACAATTCACTTAGCCCAGATGACCTGAAGCTCATGAAAAATATTCTTAACTATGCAGTGCTGAAGACACAAAATATTTAGTTAGAATATGGTTTGAGATTTAAAAACAAAGCAAAATAATATAACAATTTGTGGTAGGTAGAGTTGCAGAAAGATATCATGTATGAATTTGAATAATTATAAATAAATTTGTTTAAGAAAATAAATGTACCCTAAAGTTCTTTAAAATAATTTGCTTATCCAAATAGTTTAAATGATTTTTTGTTTGTCCAGCTATAACAAATCCTTTCTCTTTAGATAATAAACAACATAATGAATTATCACACATTACAAATTAGTGACACAATTTAAATAATCCTTAATCATATTACCTTCAAATACAATATTCATAAACATTAGCAGTTACAAAGTCCTTTATCCCATCTCGCCTCATGACTTATTCTAAATGAGAATACACTCTTTTGCAGTTATGGATGACACATTATTTCTGATTCTACTTTTGAATTTGAGAATTGGCACCAAAGTTTAGCATAAGAAATTATGACCTGCATAAGTTTCTCTATATATTTGGCTATCACATTTTTAATCCTCAATTTTTTCTTGCCTCTGGACATTCTAATTTTTCCCTAGGACACACTACTCCCTTAAATCAATTATTATTTACAATGTAACACTCTGCTTTCTTTAAAAATTGTGTACTCTTGGTTGTTCAAACACAGGGAGAAGAGATGGTTCATCAATAATTTGTAAGTTTTCCTATTAAAGTAGTATTCTATAACATACATTCAAATGTCACTGCTAATATTTATGATTCTATAAAGTGACATGTTTTTCAAGAGATAAGATTGATGGCTAGAAAGAACCAGATGGAGAAGGATTTGAATTCTAGACTATTAAGCAATAGAAAACCACTGCATAATTTTTGTTTACAAAAAAGTGATTAGTGATTAAACAATATTTTGGAATATTCAACAAATATGATAGAGAATACTGAAGTAGGAATTGGAATAAAATTCTTTTGCACTGAGTCTACAATATGCTGTTGTTCCACTAAGATGATAACTACTAATCCTTTGCTAGCAAAAGCCCAGGCTTTCAATTATTTTTCCGAAAGCACTGAACTATTTATATTGATTGATATGGTCCATTGCCCATGTGAGAAACTGGTATCTTGGAAATGTCTAGCTGGTGTTAATGCTCAGTCTGGAAGCTCTTTATTAGCAAAGCAATGATCTCACTTCTTATGGCTAAGAGAGCTTCATTCATTCATTTCTCCGACAAATATTGAAAGTTGACAAATTATAAAAAAAAGAATATAAATAATGGAGAGGTTTCTACAACTTGCTCATTTTTTTGAGTTTTATAAAAATTAGGGGATGAGATATAGAGGCTAAAAGCAATAATATCTATTCCTTAGGTTGGGATTTCTAATGCATGAATTATTAAAGAACTAGAGTTTCTTCAAAAATTTCTCAGATAATAACATTATAAATTGACCTAGATGTTCTTACATTCTGTAGTACAGGCTTTTTTGGGTACAATATTAGGAACAGTTTTGCAGCAGTTTTGCTTGTGAACAGGGTGTACTTTTCTGCTCCTTGAAATAGGCTTGGCCATGCGATTGTTTTGGGCAACAGCATGTGGGCAGAGAGGGCCATGTGCCAGGGCAGAGGCTAGGCCTTAAAGGACTTTGCATGTTTCTGCTTTCTGTCTTGAGTGTCTGCCACTTGAGAGCAACATGCTAGCCCAAGTCCAAAGAGAGACATGAAGAGCAGGACTGGTCAGAGGTTCCACAGATCTATTTTAAGAGGCAGAGCAGTGACTCAGTAGGTGCTGTGTAAAGTCCAGCTTTAGATTAGCCACATCTTACCTGAGCTGCAGCTGTGTGAGCAATAATAGTGAATGACTTGTTTTCAACCACTGGGTTCTGACACAGTATGAAACACAGCATCTTTGTAGCAATAGCTAATGGATACAGTGGAAAAACAGGGATTAGAAGTTCGCTCACTGGCTGAGCGAGGCGCGGGGGTGACGCCGAGGGTTGCGATCCCGTTGCCGGTCCCCGGTCCGGTGCAGGGGCAACACTGAGGGTTGCGATCCGTTGCCGGACACGGAAAAAGACAAAAAGACCAAAAAAAAAAAGAAGTTCACAGGCTCTTATTTCAGTATACATTTTATCTATTTTTCACTTTTTAAATATATTATTTACTTTTTTCCCCCTCTTACACTAGGCATAACACTGTCACAAGTAGAACTTAACCTGTGCAATTTTTGTGCCCTTTCCATTACCTTTTTGAGTAACTTGTAGTTCTTGTTTTAACCACCTTGGCTTCCAACTGCCTTTCAACCTTTTTGTTAGTAGTTGTATTAGTCCGTCTCTTTCGCTTCTAACAAAATACCTGGAACTAGGTAATTTATAAAGAAAATGAAATTTATTGCTTACAGTTTCTGAGGATGGGAAGTCCAAAGTCCATCTGATGGTGGCGACAGTGACCCAGGGGTCTCACATTGCAAGATGGTGGAAGCAGAGAGAGCAGAAAGAGCAAGAGAGAGAGGAAGACAGACTCTCTTCTCTCTAATTTTAAAGCCCTCAGAACCACACCCCTGGCCACCATTTTTAATCCATTCACTATGGCACGGTCTACAATCCAGTCACCTACCCGAGGCCACACCTTTAAATTACCACAATAGGATTTTCCCACCCTCTCAACAATCACAGTGGGGGCCAAGTTTCTAACACATAAAACCTGGGGGACATAATTCAATCCACTACAGTATGTATGTATGCTTTGGAACCAATTTATCCACTTTTCTGACATTTTCTATTCTTTCCTTGGAAACCTAACTCTTTCAAATAATGCCCTGTTTCTCTACCATTTCTTCCTACCTTAAGATCCTTGCAGATTTGGGGGGGGGGGGAAGGAAATAG
>NW_007730638.1:57752-70193 GCF_000696425.1 Galeopterus variegatus
GGGGGGGGGGGGGAGGAAATAGTGTTAATCATTCTTATTATCTTATGATCATTCTTACCCAGACTAGGTCATCACTATTTAGGGAATATCTCCAAAGACTTGCTGTGTTTTCCCTTTTCTTTCTTTCTTTCTTTCTTTCTTTTTTTTAAAATAGAAGTTCATATATCAGAATGCATGAACGAGAAATGCAAAGTTAGAAATATATCCCATGAAGTGCTTTGGACACTCTGACAGCTGCAATTTATCAACATAAATTACTGTGCTTAACTGCAAAGTTTTGTCACAGGAAGACAGGACATTTCCTAAATTGCTTGCTGCCCTCTTTAATAATAATCCTAGTTTTTACAATCCAGATTTCTCAGGATAAAAGACACATTGATGCATACAGAGAGAAAAATTCAGATTTTATGTACATCACTAGAGCCATTGACATGCTACTCTATTCATCTTTAGATTAGAGTTTTTCTCCCCTCTGTCTAGATGTGGCAGTAGATTACTTAGGCAAGAAAATGTGGGCTGGAAAGCTAGGAGAGGAAGCTTAGAAGTAAACACGTCAGCATGTCTGTTGTCTCAATTTCCTTTTAATCAAAGAAAAGACCTAACAGAATTCACTGTCATCATCTTAACTCTGGCTTCTAAGAGCATTAGGTAGGGAGAATCCTTTTATCTTCAGCATCACATCAACAAATTGCTTTTAAAATGCATCATTTAACATATTTTCCTAAAGCCATTATCATTTGGTAAACAGTATGGCTAAGTGTCTTTAAACTACTTTAGACACTTAAAGCACTAATTTTTCTCATTTTTTAGAAAAGTATCAATCTGCATTTTAGAGATATTTGAGATATGCTACCACACAAAGTTTTGTATGTATTCACAACTCTGTAATATTGGAGGGATATAGTCGAATTCCAGTGGACTCTTCTAATAAAATAGATAAGATGGAACCTGGTGCCAGGTCCCCTTGACTCCAAATCCCTTGATTGCTCACCTGTACCATGCTGCCCTTACAGAAAGTACCTGTCCATGTTTTAGAAAGCCAATTTTAAGACTACTATTCATAATCCCAAATTTCTGAGTTGCTTTCCTCCAGTACAGTAAGAACAGAAACTTCTGGCTTAGCTATTATGAAACAGACTTATTAGGAATCAATAATTTGCATATTTGCTAAACTACCTGCCTTTATCATCTGTGCTACTATCCAAAGAGGGTTGTAGAGACAAGACCAAAGTTATCTATAATCTCTATTTTTCTGAATACTTGCGAATTCATTACCTGACATCAGATCAGATGCACTGTAGTCCCTAGCTTTAGTACAACAGGCCACCAGTGAGGTCACCTGTGGTTCACAGAATAATAGTTGCCAAAGATGTCCACCTCCTAATACATGGAACCTGTGAATATATATGTTACATGGTACATAGGAAATTAAGGTTACAGATGAAGTGAAGTGTCCTAATCAGCTGACAAAATAGGGAGAGCATCCTGGATTATCCAGGTGGGTGCAATGCAATGAATAGGATCTTTAAAAGTGGAAGGAGGAGGTAGAAGAGTAGCTCAGAGTGATGCAATGTGAGAAAGACTTGGCCCAATGTTGCTGGTTTTGGAAACAGAGGAAGAGAGTAAAAAGCCAAGGAATGTGGGTGGTCTCCAGAAGCTGGAAAGTGCTATGACACAGATTCTCCTCTGGAGCTTCCAGAATGGAACATGGGTCTCTTGACACCTTGTTTTAGCCCATTGAGACCCATTTCAGATTTCTGAACCACAGAACTGTATGATGATAAATTTGTGTGTTTGAAGCCACTAAGTTGGTAATAACTTGTTACAGCAGCCATAGGAAACACACATCATCTTATTTGTGAAACAGGTTACTAGTAAGACTACCTAAATTACAGATAACTAAGAGATGGGGATAAATAAATATAAATATAAACAGCAATCTAATTAAAACATAAAATAGCATCTTCAATAAAAAACAGCTTTATAAAAGAACAGAAAAGTGCAATCAAGGAAAAAGATAAATTTGACTTCATCACAATGAAAAATTTTGTGCATCAAAATATAGTATCAAGTATGTGAAAAGACAGATTGCACATAGGTATCGATATTCAAGTCCGTACCGCACAGGTATGTACAATTAACTATGTTTCAATTTTTTTTTTTTTAAAGCATATAAAAAGACAACTCAGAGAAAGAGAAAATATTTTCAAATCATACATCTGATATTTTTTTCTCTCATTCTGGAGAATACAAGAATCTCAGAATACTTTAACTTCATTTAACCCTCCTAACCTATTTGTATATTCTATGGTTGTGTATTTTAATTGTATATATTTTTCCCTTCACTTTTTAAAAATCTTTTTCTTTTGAAATAATTATAGAGTCACAAGAGGTTGTAAAGAAATGTACAGGAAATTTCCATTCACCCTTCCCCCAGTCTCCTCAAGTATATCATACACAATTGCAGTACAATAGCAAAACCAAGAAATTGACCTTGGTACAATCCATAAGCCTTATTCGAATTTCACCAGTTGTACATCTACTCACTTGTTAATGAGTGTCAGGGTTGGGGGATAGAGTGCTATGAAATTTTATCACTAGTGCAGCCTTGTGTAGCCACCCCACAATCAATATACTCAACTGTACTCTCATCACAAGGCTCTTCGTGTTACCCCTTTATAGCCACATTCATCCCGTCCACCATTGCTAACCCTTCCCAATCACTAATCTGTTTTCCATATCCATAATTAGGTTACTTCAAAAATTTTGCATAAATAGAATTAAGTAGTTTATAATCTTTTAAAATTGGCTGTCATTTCACTCAGCATAATTTCCTTGAGGTTCATCCAAATTGTTGCATGTATCAGAAGTTTGCTCTTTTCATTCGCCTTTTGGTGTGGATTTTCTTCTATGTTTTTTTCCAGAAATTTATAGTTTGACATTTTACATTAAAATCCATGATCCATTTTCAGTTTATTCTTAAATAACACTTCTATATTTTTCTTTTATTTGTTCGTTGACACAAAAACTACATATATGAGTATCATGTAAAGCATGACGCTTTGAAATAAACACACATTGTGGAATGATTAAATGGTGCTAATAAACATATACATTACCTCGCATTTTTTTTTTTTTATGGTAAGAACACTTAAAATCTACTCAGCAATTTTCATGAATACATCATTAGAAACTGCAGTCACCGTGTTCTACATTAGTTCTCTTGAACTTATTCCATTAACTGAAATTTTGTGTCCTTTGACCAACATCTCTCCAACGTCACTCAGCCCCTGGTAACCACCATTCTACTCTCTGTTTCTATGAGTTCACCTTTTTTAGATTCCACATCTGCGTGAGATAACACAGTGTCTGCCTCCCAGTGCCTGGCTTATTTCACTTAACAGAATGTCCTTCAGGTTCATCTGCATTGTCACATCTACATATTTTTAAAACCAACAGAACATCATTGTTTTCACTTGCAATAATTTATATTTAGATTCACCTTTTTTTTTAAACCAGTTTTGTTTGTTTGGCAGCTGGCTGGTACAGGGATCTGAACCTGTGATCTTGGTGTCATAAGGCTGCCTGTAACCAACTGAGCTACCCAGCCAGCTTTTTTGTTTTGTTTTGTTTTTGTTTTCTTTATTCCTTATTCCTTCCAGCATCTCTTTACATTTTAACTGGATCATTTTCATGCTGCCTGAGATATAAATCCTTGAGAATGTTTTTTATGTGGCTATCCTTACTACTTCTCTTTTTGTTTGTCTGAAATGTCCTTATTTCATCCTTATTCTTGAATGTATTTTTGCTATGGATAGAGTTCTGTGGTGACAGTTACTTCCGGTCCACTGAAACTATTATCCTACCGTTTTGGCTTCCGTAGTGATGCTCAAAAGGTCAGCTGACAGTCTGTTGCCCCTCAAAAAGGAATCCATCTTTTTTCTCTGGCTCCTTTTACGATGTTTTTCTTTGTCTTAGGTTTTATGTAATTTCACTATGATAGGTTGCTATGATCTGAAAGTTTGTGTCACTCCAAAATTCATATGTTGAAATTTAATCCCCAACGTGTTAATATTAAGAGGTGGGACCTTTGGGAAGTGATTAGATCATGAGGGTGGAGCCCTCATGAATGGGATTAGTGCTCTTAAAAGAGATGCCTGAGGAAGCTTTTTTTGACCCTTTTGCTAAGTGAGGACACACAGAAATCACCATCTATGAGCAAAGAGCCCTCACTAGACACTGAATCTTCCGGCACCTTGATCTTGGACTTTGTGGCCTCCAAAACTGTAAGCAATAAATTTTTGTTGTTTATAAGTTACTCAGTGTAAAGTATTTTATTATTGCAGCCCAAATAGAACTAAGACATAGGTCTAGGTGTGGATTTCCTTTTATTTATCCTGTATAAGGTTTATTCTTAGCTGTTTTCTTTTCAAACATTGTGGCTATTCCATTTTCTTTCTCTCTTTTATGGGACAACAATGAAATGTCTTTCTCATATCTTCTCCTTTTTAAAAAAAATTAATTTAATTTAATTTTACTTCTCAAAATACATTGTACTTGATTTTCATGCCCCTTTACCCGTTCCTCTCCACCCCCCTCTCCCCCGCAACACACATCGTATCTGTGCACTTGGCTTAAATAGTTTAAGGAATTTTTGTGGTTATTCTGTCTTCTTCCCCGCCCCCCCTTTCTTTGTGTGTTTATTAATTTTAAGCTCCCACAAATAAGTGAGATTGTGTGGTATTTCTCTTTCTGTGCCTGACTTGTTTCACTTAATATAATTTTCTCTAAGTCCATCCATGTTGTTGTGAATGGTAGTATTTCATTCTTTTTTACAGCACAGTAGTATTCCATTGTGTAGATGTACCACACTTTCCTTATCCACTCATCAAATGATGGACATTTGGGCTGGTTCCAGCTCTTGGCTATTGTACATAGAGCTGCAATGAACATATCTTCTCTTCTACTGAATTCTTAATTTTTGTTACTGTATTTTTTTAATTCTTGGATTTCTATTAGGTTTTCAAATCTGCTATGTTAATTTTGATAGTTCCCATTTTCCTGCCTAAGTTTCAAGCTTGGCTTTTATTTCTTTAAAGAGTAGACATGACTACTTATAGTTTCAATCTCATAATTCTAATATATAATGTCATTGTGGGTGTTTTATTCCTACTAGTTTCTTTCCCCCCTGCAATTCATTTGTTTAAAGGAACTCAAAACTATAAACTATCAATTATCTTTTTTTTAAGAATAGGTATGGTTAATATTACAGTTTCAAGTGCTTTTTTTTTCCAGTTAACTTCAGTCAAATGAAGCAGTATAACATAGTTGTTAGGAGCCAGACTTTAGAGCCAAATTCCTAAATAAGTGTTCCAGTTCTGCCTCTTCCTAGCTCTGTGATCTTGGGTAAGTTACTTACCCTATCTGTACTTTAGTCTCATCACCTGTAAAATTGGCATACTAACAGTACCTACCTCAGATATTGTTGAGAGGATTAAAATCATTAATATGTAAATTGCTCTAAAGGCTATCTGGTAGATAGTAAGTACCATATAAGCATTTGTCACTGCAATAGTATTTTTTAAATTATTATTTCATTGCCACATAAATGAGGGATATAAAATATATTCATATTAGGAACTCATGCTGGGTATCATTTATATAGTTGAGAGAGCTCTCAGGCCATCACACAGAGGAAAGTATATTGAAAATATCTGGAGAAGATGTTAGACAAATGCCTCCATACATTCTTTATATCCTTTCTCTCTCTGTTCTAAAATTTGAGATTTACTGAACTAGAGTATGAGCACTAGAAAGCAGGAGCCAAGTCTTACCTTTGGATTCTCAGTGCCTGAGACATAGTGGGCACACGGTAAAAGTGTTCCAGAATGAAATGTGGAGACCATAAGCAAAGAGGAATGTTCATCAGTGATGGCTCTTTGCAATTAGAAAGGCTTCATAGTTAGAAAATACATTTTTAAATCCCTCAAATGCGTATTTGAGACACAGAGAGTGAAGTATTACTTTATTTACAAATTTTCAATGATTAAAGATGGAATAATTACAAGTATATGATGCTTTAAATCCTTTAATAATTTATATTTTTTAATCAGAGATTCATGTTTCTCTTTTTTTAAAACTTTATTTTTTGTATTTTAAAAAAAATTTATTGGAACATAGTTGATTGTAACAATCTGTGGGATACAGAGTTGAATGTCACTACCTGTGTGCAACATGTGATGCTCAAATCAAGATAATTAGTATATCCAACATTATAAAATGTAATATTGGTAAAGGGCCATGCTTCTATTTCATAAAGAGACATTTAACTTCCTTATCAGGTCATTCTCAAGTTATCTTTAAAACCTAAGAGCTATTCTCTACCTCTTAACCAAAGTCAAATATATGCAGTAGAATACAGCGAGATATAGAACGAGCCGAGCACAAGGCCATAAGCCTTATTTCCTATCCTCCAGGAATATAAAGATCAATATTCACATTTTTGAAAGGGATGCAAGAATGTATGAACACCTTACATTCTTTATATCTTTCTTCCTCCGTCTTTTCTAAGTTTCAGATTTACTGAACTAGCGTGTGAATAATGAATAGGACCTCATTTCTATACTGCATATATATCAGCATATATTTGAGCATATTTTATGTAAAAAATGTCAGAAATATAAAGGGGTGCAGTTTATAAATTGGAACTATACTAATGACTTCATGTTTTGGTTCATATTTTCTCTGTTCATTTGTTTTCTTGATTACTTGAAAACTGCTAGTCTTTGTAAAAAATTCATTAGTGTTATCACTCACATAAACTAAATGACAAACACTATTTGCTCTGCCTAATAAGGAGCATCTCTTATTCAGGATAAGTCTGAGCGTTCTTCATTGCATTTATTGAAAGTATCCTGCTATTTGGTACTTACTTGTGTTTTTCACACTCTTATAGATAGTAAATGCTGGAACACTCATGACTAGTTTTAGATATGTTTCCTTGGTTTAAAAGAAGGATTTGAAGAGCCTTGAGGCAAGGATTAGTAGTAAATACTTTTAGAATATCTTACAACCTTTAGCTTGGTGTTGAGCAAATGGCAGGTGCCAATTAGCAAAGGCAGTTTGGACCCTTTTTTTCCATTTTTTTTTTATCAGAATAGCATAAAACATACTGGGATTCCTGTCCCATTTACGAAGACACACACAGAGATCTGTATTTTATGTGGTAGAGGCAGATTAATGAAGATATACTTGCTCATAGGGAGTTTTATTTTATTTTTACCTTCTGTGTAATCAGCAGTTTTTGCACATCACCCCTAGGAAAGTTTTGGAAAAGGTGAACCATTAAACAGAATTCCAGTTCCTTATGATGGAAAATGTACTTGAGCAATATGGGGCCCATAGAGAGAGCTAAATCAGCAGCTGGCAGGGGCTTTTCTCCATCCTTTCCTCTACAGTTCAGAGGGGTCATAGGCATTCAAAAAGTAGACATTAAGTAAATAATTTTTCTATTGAGGCTGGAAGATTTACTCTGTAGTATCTTACAGATAATATAAAATCTCTTATAATATGTAAAAGTCTCTTGATGAAATAAAATAATACTGCTATTAAGATCACCTTAAATTTGGATAGATTTTCCAATGTAGCATTATATTTAAGATTTCAGTTCTCTCTCACAGTAACTGTAGGAGATGGAGAGAAAATGATATTATCATTCTGAAACAGATAAGGAAACTGAGGCAGAGAAAGTCTAAGTGATTTACCATTGGTTGGGAGCCAGTAATAGAGCTGTGGCCAGAACTCAGGACTCCTGACTAATCAATCAATCAAATATTTGTTATTGACCATTTATATTTATAAAATATTATACTAAAACTTTGGTCTTGAGGTGATTAATGTAGAGGTAAAAATACATCAAGATGTAGAAATTCAAGTTACAATAGAAGGATTAAAAATTCAGATTTCCAAAGTAAGTGATAGCTATATAAAAGAAAGAAAAAATACCAAAAAACCAAACAAATGAACCCTCAGGAGATCATTATCTCTTTTGGGCTGTGGTATCTCCTAGATAGGATATTCACTTCCCATTCTAAGTTTTTTTTTCTCCTTCCATATTTAATACTGAGACTAGCAGATAAAACCATATTGATTTCTTGTCTTTCACCATCTTGCCCAAACTTCTACGAGTATCTTTTAATCTTTTTTCCAGATATTAGAGAAAGACACTTGTTCCTCATCTAGAATTAAACCCTCTTCTAGGACTTATTGCCCTTTTATTCTAGGCACTTATAACTCAAAGTGTGGTCTGGGAACCAGCAGCATCAGCATCTCTTGGGAGCTTGTTAGAAAGGCATGACCTCTGTCCTCACCCCAGCCCTACAGAACCAGAATCTGCATTTAAACAAAATGCATTAGAGAGTGGGAATTACTGATCCAGGCCAGTCTTTCAAAAATTAGTCCCTCTATTTTTAGCACCATTAGTTTTTTTTCTCTTTACCATTTCCTTTCCTATCTTCTTGAAACTACCCAGGGTTCGGCATGAAGAAACAAAACAAGAAAAACAAATTTCTTCCCACTACCTACCTTCAGTGACTGGTATTCCTTTTAGCTATCAGAGCATCTCACTTTTGTTTCTTTAGTTACTAGGTTCCTGGAATGAATCATGTGCCCCTGCTCTACTTTTAATTCACTCAGTTCCTTCTTAAAACTCTAAAATGTGACTTTCACTCCAGTGTACTTTGAACACATAGAAAGGGTTTTGTACACACACGTGCACACACACAGGTGCGGATAGTTAACTTTGGTGAGATGAGATCAACTTTTGAGCCTTCTGTAGTTCACATACTGATTGGAAATGAATTATCTTAGCAGTATTTGGTGCCTGATGATTTTCGTGTGCCCGTTCTTACTGTGCATCTATTCAAGATCATCTGAGTTCCTTCTTAGGTAGCTGGACTGACCTGCACCAGGCCAAATTTTTTGAATACCTCCCACTGCACTGCCCAAACCTTGGAAAATGGAAATTTTATATCTCTGCAGAAATATCACAGAAGTATACACAGACACAGAATTCATGAAAATGAAACAAAATGGGACTCAGTACTTAGAGCCTAAGTTAAATTTTCTTCCTGAAGCCTGTAGTCGTCTGAATCCTAGGAATGCAGAGGGCCATCTGTAGTCTTGTGTTAGAAATGAAGAAAAGGGAAATACGGTCAGTGAGTGGGAGGGATTCCTCACCATCAAGTGTCATAGAAAATAGCTTACGTCATTGAGAAACCAAACACAAAACCAAAACAAATCCTCCTCTTAATCCCACTGACTTTCTGAAGGCATTTCATACAATGAGGTTTGAAGGTTGAGATGTTTTGAAATTCACTGGGTAGCACAGCCTAGTCACCTCCTATGGATTTTGAGCAATCTGCTCACTAGTGATTGGGTGTTGTGTTATTCATCAGGTCTCTCTCTTATGAAGAAAAATGAAGAGCATAAAAGAAAAGAACCACAGTGAAAATGGGGGTGTGCTGAAAGGTTAATGTGCTCTTCAGCCTGCTTCAGATAGATCACTGAGCAGCCACACAATCTGTTTATCTGAGGCATGCAGAAGGAACTGTCATGCCTCACCTTTGGAAATGGGCCATTACTCCTGGTGACAGATTATGAATTGTGGAATCTGGCGGGCACCTGGCCAGACAAGGAAGAGTTCATAAATCAGACTCAAAACAGAAATACCTGACTAAAATTCTTGAGTTCTTCGAGAGGTTGGAAAGGATATATAAGGAAGGAATCAGTTAAGCTCACATGTATATGTGTACGTGTGTGTGTTGGGGGGTGGTGTTTATTTTCAGAAGATCTTTGTTAAGGTTCTACAAAGAAATATTTTTTGTTATTTTTTGACTGAAGAGTTTTACTTCACCATGGAATGGAGTGGTAGTTGGGGGTTGGGGTAGAAGGTGGTTGGGATAAAGATTTTAGTCTTTAACAGGAGATTGGTTTGAGCCTTCCAAAGGCAGAGAGAAGTGATCAATTCTCTTAACAGTAAGTATAAATAGTTGATTCTCAGGGATCAGTGTTTGTTTTACAAATTAGGTCTGGAAAACAGCCACAAGTTGGTAGATAATACTATAAAATTGCTAAGTGGATAAGAATAAATTGAAATAAAGATTTATAAGCTTGTGAAAACACTCATAAAAATGTCAATGAAAGTAAAATGTTGACACATAAATGCCCTTGAGGAAAAATAACCTAAACCCCTTGTAAGAAGATGGGCTCTGAATTTTTGTTTTACAATGTAGGAATGAAACCCAAAAGTGATTTTAAAATTATCTAATATCTGAAAATATGATCCAGTGTGTCCACAAAGGCCAGCAAATGTTGGTAATCCTCTAGAAAGGTACTAGAGACACACAAAAGGTATGTTTTGCTACTGGCAATTCACCCCACGTTGATTAAATGCTTACTACCAAGGAGCTGAGAGGGTGGTTTGGTTTTCCGCATACTCAGCCTCTACTTCACAGACACCAGCCCTCAGGCTGATGGTAATTCTTCATCAGGATAGCAGCACAAGAGTGTACTTTTTTGAGAAGAAAAATAAAGCTATGGAAATATATAGATCATTACTATGAAGTCACCAGCATAATTTTTAGATAATTTTATTTTTAAAAATCATTACTTTGGCATATTTTAAAATTTAATACATAACACTGTGCACAGAAAGAGAAGAACGCTTTTATATGAATGTATTAGTCCATTTCCGTTGCTTATAACAAAATGCTTGGAACTGACTGATTTATAAAAACAACAAAATTTATTGCTTACAGTTTTTGAGGCTGGGAAGTCCAAAGTCCATTTGGTGGTGGCGACAGTGACCCAGGAGTCTCACACTGCAAGATGGTGGAAGCAGGGAGAACAGAGAGAAAGACTCTCCTCTTCTTTTAAAGCCCTCAGAACCATGCCCCTCACCACCATTTTTAATCCATTCACTACTGCGTGGTCCTACAATCTAATCACCTCTTCAAGGCTCCACGTCTCAATTACCATAACAGGATTTCCCACCCTCTTAACACTCTCAGTGGGGGCTAAGTTTCTAATACATAAAACTTGGGGAGCACAATTAAAGCTTCAGTGAGTTTTGGGGGGACATAATTCAATCCACTACAATGAATAAAAGGTATGTCAAGTCTTTAAGTTATGAAAAAGCACCATCTCCAGTAATATACTTTGTTTATCCAAAGGCGGCTTCAGGGATTTACAGAGTTCAGATAAATCTATCTTAATATTTTCAGATATGAAATACTATACATTTTCCTGTTTATCATGAATATCAATGACTTAAGCTCTCAGGCCAAATTAGTTTCTCCTTGTCTGTGGAACCAACTTCTGTAGAACCATTCCAGTCTTCTGGCACATTTGTAATCTTGACCAGCACTTTTACACTAGTAGCCAAAGTTATCCTCAGGAACCGAGTCCCATGTTTTTAGGCCACCTGCAGACTCCCTCTCTAGTGCTGCCTGTGCTTGTTCCTGGCAAGGGAGTCCAGTCCAAGTGGTTGGTAGAAAAAGAGTCTTCATGAGCAAGTGCTAAAAAGACAGGAAACTCTTACAGAGATAATCCATTATACCTTTCTACTCTTTTTTCTTTTTCTTCATAAAACTTTCTTCAGTATCCCTTTTAAACTGATTTCTTTAGTACAGAAGTGTTTAAGATGGGGGCACACATCTTACCTATGTGTTTCTGATTCCCCTGCACACCTGCATCCAGATGGTTCTGTAGCCAGCTAACCTATCATGTTCATTTTCTGGCCCTTAGTTAAAAATGCTCTATTATCTGAGTGTTAGAAAGAGTATAGGTTTTCTTTGTCTAGATACTTTCTCCAGGTCTAAGCCTTTTATCACTTTTCCACTGTTTTTCAGTAGGGTCCTACTGTCTTACCCTTTGAGCACCAACATCCATTCCAGTATAAAACATACCAAAAATTTAATTGTGTAGGTCAATTTTAGGTATATATCATATCTATGTGAAATGAATAACATGCATAGTTTTTAAGTTTCATAGCAGCTTGTACAAGTCTAAAGCATTAGAAAAATAAATTCTAGGCACTTTTATATTTAGCTATTGACAAAATGTTAATAGTCTTGCTCTGATTTTTTTAATGGAAAAATAATTGATTATACATATTTGTGGGGTAGAATTGAATATCAATACCTGTGTACAATGTGTGATGATCAAATCAGGATAATTAGTATGTCCATCATTTCAAAACATAATCATTCCTTGTGTCTATTAACCAATTTCTTGCTAGACCCCTTCTCCCCTTCCCCCATCTAGTAACCACAGTTCTGTTCTCTCCTTCTGAAAGTTCGGCACATTATTGTGATTTGTCTGCCCTCCCTCCTTCCCTCCCTCCCTCCCTTCCTTCCTTCCTTCCTTCCTCCCTCCCTCCCT
>NW_007730638.1:71145-97178 GCF_000696425.1 Galeopterus variegatus
TAAGACTGCATCTCTCCCAATACTTCAGAGTATTCAGCTATTATTTCATTAAACAGGCTTTCAATGCTTTTTCCTTTCTCTTCCCTTTCTGGTGCAACCACAAAACGGATGTTTGTATGCTTAAAGTTATCTGAAAGATCTCACAGGTTTTCTTCAATTTTTAATGTTCTTTTTTTTTTTAGTCCAAATGTGTTAATTCAAAAAAACCTGTCTTCTCACTCAGAAATTCTGTCTTCCACTTGTTCATCTAGCTTGCTGCTTATACTCTTGGTTGCATTTTTTATCTTGTTGAATGAATTTTTCAGTTCCAGGATTTCTGCTTGGTTCTTTTTTTATTGTTTCTATCTCTTTATTGAATTTTTCATACATGTTCTGGATTTTTTTTTACTACATTGTGAATTCCATCCATTTTTTTCACCCGCCATGTTGACTTTCCTTAGTATTGCTGTCTGGGCTTCCTCTTCATGCAATTCACCATTTTCCTGTTGTTTGGGGTCTGGTATTGAATTGTAGTCTTCTTTTGAGGGAGACTTCTCATATTTCTGCATCGATGTCTGGGCCTCTCATGGTGTAGTTGCTTCTTCTAATTTTAGGAGTGGTTTTTGAAGAGACTCTTTCCTGTTCTATATTGACAGTCAGGTAGGGTGTTTTAAGTTTGGATCTAGGTAAGTGCAGTAATGCAGCCTTCATGTGACTTATTCAACTGTATGAAACCTTGGAGTTGTCTGTGGGTGCCTTTGTGGCCTAGGCTATGGAGCCCTTGACTGTTTCTTGTTGGGGTAGGGGTCCCTGGGGAGTGTTGTTGTGGGTAGGCCCAGCGGTTCTGTAGAGGCCTGCTTTGGAGGGTAAAAGCCCCTGCCCGATCTGCTGTTGGTCAGTGAGCAGGTAAATGCTGGTGCAGCAGGTCCTGACACTTCTGTAGAGGGCCGTTGGATCAGCTGTTGAGCCCGGAGGAAGTCTGCATGGATGCCACAGGTCCCAGAGGCTCTCTAGAGGCATGCTGTGGGGAGGGAAAACTGCTTCCCAATCAGCTTTTGTTCTGGGAGTAGGTGTACATGAGTGCCATGGGGCATGGTACCTCTGCAGGTGGCCACCTGATCAGGTGTTGAGACATGCCAAGCCTGCAACAGTGCAGCCAAGCCTAGCAGCTCTGCAGAGGCCTGCCTTGGAGAGTCAAAGCCCCTGCGTGATCTGCTGTTGGTCTGGGAGCAGGTATATAGAGGCACAACAGGTTCTGACGGTTCTATAGAGGGCCACCAGATCAGCTGTTGGGCCTGTAGCAATCCTGCAAGGAAGCAGCAGGCCTTGATGGCTCTGTGGAGGCCTGCAGAGGGAGAAGAGGCCACCACTGGGCTGGCTGCTGGTGAGGGCACTAGTGGGCTGAGCAGGAAAGGCATGTGCAAATGTGGGGCACCACCTCTCCTTGGCTCAGCTGGTTGCCTGCTCACTTGCAAAGAGGGGGTGCTGCTTGGGTTCAGACGCTGGGGTCTGGGTCTTTCTGTCTGTCCTAGGCTCCAGGCAGCCCAGGCCATGGTCCTGCCGGTACACATGTGAACGAGGTAGAATGCAGGCAGGGCCTCCTGACAAAAAGATTCAGTCTCACTGGGTCCCCAGCAGGACACACTCCAGCTGTGGGTTCAACTCCAAGGAGGCACTGTGTCATGGCCACTCAGGACAGGAGGGGATTTCCTCTCCCTGGGCTTCCACTATGATACTGTGCAGTACTCTCCAACTGGGCCTGGGTCCCAGAAAGACTGAGGGGATTCTCTTGTGGTAGGGCTCACTGGCATTTGTGAGAACAGTAGAAAGAGCTTCTTGCTCTGATTTTTTATTTTGATATTATTTCACTATTTCCTTCTAACATTTCTCCAAAGGAAATTACTGCCAGAAATGTATTTTAGAGAAATAGTGATTCAGTAATTAATCATCAATAGATTATCAGATCATCTTTAAGCTATCTATGAGCATTATAAGCAGTATTTATCTAAAAAATCAATTTCTCTGACCAAGATAAATAATTAATTATATTTGAAAGTTTCCTATGGAAACCTGTCTTTGAACATTCATTCAAACATTAGTGACTGAGTTCTTTGCCCCATGTATAAGACTTCATGTTAGGTGCTAGGGAGGGCTGTCCTGTGCACTGCATGTTGTTTAGTAGCCTCTCCAGCTTTTACCCAATAGTTTCCAATAGGATCCCAAGTAGGACATCCAAAAATGTCCTGAGACATTGAGGGAGGTGGCATGGGAGGCAAAACTATTCCAGACAAGAACTACTCATTTGATTAACAAAGAGGATATACAGATGTCAAATAAACCTATATAACCTATGATAATCAACTAAAAGCTGAAACCAACTGAAAACAATAGAGTTTGATAAAGTTATATAATATACAAATATTACATAGACAATATGAAAATGCAATACTGTTTTTATGCCAATAAAAATGCTTTGATTACTATATGTAACTGAAAACAATAGAGTTTGATAAAGTTATATAATATACAAATATTAGATAGACAATATGAAAATGCAATACTGTTTTTATGCCAATAAAAATGCTTTGATTACTATATGTTTACTTATCATTACTTATGTTTTGATTTCTGTAGCTTTCCAGTAGATTTTCAAATCAGGAAGTGTGATGCCTCTGGCTTTATTCTTTCTGCTCAAGATTGCTTTAGCTATTTAGTGTCTTTGTGGTTTCATAGGTATTTTAGGATTGTTTTTTATATTTCTGTGAAAATGTCATTGGAATTTTGATAGAAATTGCATTGAATCTGTAGATTACTTGGGTAGGCTCGACATTTTAACAATATTAATTCATTCAATCCATGATCACAGGTATCTTTCCATTTATTTGTACTCGATTTCTTTCATCAGTGTTTTATATTTTTCAGTGTATAAATCTTTCACCTTGTTGGTTAAATTTATTCCCAAGTATTTTTTTGGTAGCTATTGTAAATGGGATTGTTTTCTTGATTTCCATTCCAGACCCAGTTCATTGTCTGGGTATAGAAATGCTACTGATTTTTGCATGTCAATTTTGTATCCTGTAACTTCACTGAATTCATTTATTAGTTCTAACAGTTTTTTGGTAAAGTCTTTGGAGTTTTCTATATAGAAGATTATGTTGTATGCAAGCGGGGACACTTTTTCTCTTCTTACTTAGATGCCATTTATTTCTTTCTCTTGTTCTGGGTAGGACTTAGTACTGCTGCTGTGTTGAACAGAAGTGGCGAGAGTGTGCATCGTTGTCCTATTTGAGGTCTTATAGAAAAAGCTTTCAACTTTTCACCATTGAGAATGATGTTTAGCTATGAGCTTGTGACATATGGCCTTTACTGTGTACATTCTTTCTATACCTAATTTGTTGAGAGTTTTTAATCATAAAAGTGTGTTGAGTTTTGTCAAATGCCTCTTCTGCGTATTCTGAGATGATCATATGGTTTTTTCTTTCATTCTGTTAACATAATATATAGTTATTAATTTGCACATCTTACACTATCCCTGCATTCCAGGGATAAACCACATTTGATCATGGAGTTTAATCTTTTTAACAAGCTACTGAATTCATTTTGGTAGTTTTTGTTGAAGATTTTTGCGTTTCTATTTATCATGGATATTGGCCTGTAATGTTCTTTTCCTGGACTATCTTTGTTTGGCTTTGGTATCAATGTAGTAAATATTTTATTTCTTTAAGTTAAAAAACAGGACTGGAAACAAAAAGAATTGCTAACTCTGGATGATGGAAATGTGAGAATTATATTATTTTTCTATATTCGTGCACTTCAAAAAATTTCTCAAAAGAATTCAAAATTTCAGTGAGATAAAATAAATGAGCACATATGTGTACGTGCCAGAAGGCAAACTATGAATAAATTCATAATACATACTGTTCAATAACCCGAATAGAAAACAGTTTGTTCATATATGAGAAGATTAAGAATCCAACAGAAAAATGGGCAAAGACAATGAGTGGGCAATTCAAAGAAGAAATTTACAAAGCCTATAAGCATAAGAAAAGATGTTCTATTTCCCTAATAATAATTTTCCCCATTAGATTGGCAAAGAAAATTCATTTTGGACATATATATGGGTGTGTGTGTGTGTGTGTGTGTGTGTATATCTCCCATGTTCCATCCATCCCACTTCTGGACATTGGGTCCTCTTAACTATTCAAACAAGTACATGTACAAGGGTTTGAGCTGCAACATTGTAATTAAAAATCCTAGACATAATCCACATACATATCAAATTGGAACTGGTTAAATAAATTATGGTAGCTCTATACAACCATTACTCTATGTATGTATTACATGAATTAGATCTATATTTATTAGATAAAGTAATGTATTTAATAATATGGAAAATATGTATTTAAGTGGGAAAAGCAAGTATAGAAGAGTATGTTCATTATTATCAATTTTTGGTTAAAAATACATAGAGAGAGAATTACAAAGACAGGAAAAGTTCTAGGAAGATAAATACCAAATTTTGAGAAGCAGTTACTCATGGCAGTTAGATTGTGATGGGATTTCCATTTTCTGTGTTTTGTATATCTGTACTGTTTCATTACTCTGACAATATAATTTTGTAAAAAATAATAAATTTTTAATTTAAGATTGTTTGTTTTTTATTTTTTAAGAAGCTCATAATTAAAGACACAGGTGTTTGTGGTTTAAGAACCTGAAAAGAATTTCTGAAGATTTTAATTTAAAGGGAGTAAGAAACTAATAGAATAGTAGGTTTTTCTTTAAGCAATGTGCTGTAATATTTTATTCTGATATACAGATTTTGTGGTAATTACTAATGTAAATTAAAGCAGTGTTGCTTTAAGTTGTTGACTGCCCTGCTAAGTACAAATAACTGTAATGAAACAAACAAAAAATTCTATACTTTCCTACATGAATACAGTATTTAAAATATTTATATATATGCAAAGTAGGTCATATTTCATCCCAGTGTCATCAACTCATTCAATTCTTGACATGATATATAATTCCTAACGATGTGCAAAATATTCTGGAAGCATTCTATCCAAAATCATCTAAGTATTAATAAGACTAAAAGTTATAATGACACTAAATATAACCCAAACTTAGGACAATATTTTCCCCTTTTCTATCATAAAATAGATAAGTTTAGCTACAAAAAAAACACAAACTACGTGTAGTGTAGTCAGCAATGAAGAATTTTTCACGGCATCTTTTGATAAATAGTACCACTGCCAATCTCAACAAATTCCCTAGTGTTTTAAAATGAGCAATTTAGTTGCCAACTCCAAAACAAATCATTTTATTTATGCAAAGACTGAGACAGTCTTAGGTATATGGTAGAAAGTTTGCCTCCTTTCTCTCTGTGCCCAAGTGGCTCAACTATCTGACAGTCATCTAAAATAATCCTCTTGAAAGTCCCAGGTAAGAGTCATTTCCAGCATTTGTCATCTCCGGGGGAGTACCCAACGTTGCTCTCTTGCTCCATTCTACTTAAGTGAATTCAATAAACAATGTCGGAATTACTCCACTAGTTAGGGTCTGTTAATTTTCTAAGAAATGTACCTGACATCCCATAAAACATATAAACTGAGTTTGTACAGAAGATTTCTTATCTGATTGCCTTCCTATGAGGCTAAGAACTCTTATAATACTTGATGTTTAAAGAATAACCAAAGAGGATGCATTCAACTCAGGCAATGGTTTATTTTAGGAGGCTTATAAAGAATTAACTTGACACCATCTGACATTTACAATTTGATAATGATAGGTAGAATGTACTTGTCCCATCACTATGAGAAAAACTATAGAACTGTTGAAAATTTGGGCTTATATGCAGGAGACACCTTATTTTATTCTGCATTTTCATTATTTTACAAACAGTATTCTGGAAAGATTGGAAAATAAGAAAAATCACACACAATCTTATTATTTTTAATTAAATATATTTTCCTACTTTCAGTCTTCATGCATATGACTATGAATGGTTTTTTTGCATAGTTAAATCACAGTATATATAATTTTATATCTGGTTTTTAAATTCATTTTCCAAAAGAAAATTTGTTTCTCAATGAGCAACTGTCTTCTTTAACATGATACAGGCATTTCAAGAGAGAAGGGTAGGAAAATATTTTAAACTAATCAGCTATTTGTAAATATAGTTTTCTATTATTTTTTGAATATTTTGGAATATCATCAGAACTGTAGATCTTTTACATTTCTTTCCTGATTCTGCTCTCATTAAGAGACTGAATCAAATCCGTAAGTCTGAGTCTACTCTGCAGTACGATATTCCTGCCGATATGCTTATAAGTATTTGTTAGATACTTGCAAATTACTGTTAATCTCCAATGTAACTGTGCTTGTTTGCCATTTTTCATTTCTAATTTTACTTTTTTTGTGATTTCTCCTTTGTTTCTTGATGGTCCACTGTCTAGTGTTTTCTTTCTTGTTTTAAGAACTAGTTTTTTTGACTGCTTTACAATTTTGTAATTTTTAATTTCTTCTTTGATCTTTTTTCTTACCTTTGACTAGCTCTTATTATTTCATTTGTAGCTTAAGAATTGATTCATTTCTTTCTTTTTTAAAATGTAAGTATTAAAAGCTACATATTTTTCTAAGCAAACTTTACTATATCCTATGATACACAGGGATTTATTTTTTAATGCTTATAATGCATAAATATGTCTTTTAAAAGTTGTTTAAGGGTAATTTTTTACTTTCTAGGATGTGTTATGAATTTATGAATTCTATGTATTGCACTGGATCAGAATGCAGAACACACTTCTAATTCAGGAAAGAAACTGAATTTTTGTCACTTGACAGACAATTTTGTAAATCTCTAAGGAGATTTTAAAATGTTATTACATAATGTTTTAATCATATGCATATATATGTAGTGTTTGTATTTCATATATACACACATAAACATAGGTATTTATGTATATATATTTATCTATATTATGTAATCCTTACTAATATAATAATTAAGATCTTTCACATGTTTTTGCTTGTTTACTTTTCTTAATCTGTCATGGGCTGACAGGTTAATTAAAGCCTGTAATCACTATTATGTTTGCCAGTTTTAAAAGACACTTTCCTGTAATTTATGCTTTACGGGTTTTGGTGCAATAGTATTTGGGTACATGTACTTATAACCTCATTATTTCCCTTAATATTATAAATTCTTCATTTATATCTCTTGTTTATCTTGAATCAGCTCTGTGTAATAAAAATCTCAACAATGGTTTTACTCTTGTGCTTCTAGTGTGTTTAAACCTTTCAGCATCACTTTGCTTTATAAATGGATCTCATGTAGTCAGCATATAAGTATTTTTTTTACCCAATCTTTTTTATTTTTAAATCAGTTTTCTTTATCTATATGTCTGGTTTTAGTTCTTATTTTATGTTTGGCTTGAAGTAAGACATCAATCTTACAACATATGAGTACATTCTTATACTCAAAAATGTCTACCCATCATCTAAATTAAAAATTCCCAGACAATCTGTATTTGTTAATTTTGAATACTTTAAAATCCCCAGAGCTGTGCATAGGGGTTGGATTCAAAATGTGTTTGTTAACTGTCTTAAAAAAAAAATGTAAGAGTGAGTGAATCTCTAGAGGTCAAGTTTGGAAAATAACTGAAAGTCCAGTGGTGATAAATTTGGGGCAGGAGTCTTCTGGCTTCCCTAGAAGCACAAAACCTCAGTTGCTACATCCCTCAACAATGTGCACCTGCTGTTTCTGTACTTGGCACAGACTAATCAGACAGACACACTTCCGGTCAATAAGAAATAAAGCACAGTCCCTTCCTGTTTAGCCATTCTGCCATTATTGCTAATCAATCCACAGGCAGTTCCAATTTGGAATGAGATTTTAACTGCCTACTGCCTCACTTGCTTCTCCTAGATCAATGTGATGGCTGGAAACAGCCATAGAGGAATAATTCAAACATATTTTAAATTCAAAGATCACAGACAATGCATAGGCCTGAAAACGAACAGCATCTGGGAAGACTTTCCCTCCCTTTCCTCGCTTCACTTAAGCTTCTTGTAATCTCAGCATCCTCCCCAAAGTCATTCTTCATTTACTTTAAATTCTAAGTTGGTCTTCATAAACATCCTTTGATAGACATACTTCTGAATTCTTTAAAACAACCTTTGAAAGAATGAGGTTGCAGTCACTGCATTTTTATTCCTAGGCTGGGCTCAAGTAGGTAGGGACTTTAAAAACATTTTTAAAAGCTACTATAAGGGTCTTTTGGCCCATCTGTCCTATCCATAATAAAAAGATCTTCCTCTTGAGAAGCCTCAAGAATCCTTGTTTTGTTAAAACAAACAAACAAACAAACAAACAAAAACCTATATATATGTGTGTGTGTGTGTGTGTATATATATGTGTATATATTTAAAGACAGGCGTACATGCTTAGAAGCTAATTTATTAAATGATGTGTTATGCTTCTGAAAACAAGTGGAAAAAAAAAACAATTGCAGCTAGATAAAAACCAAATGCTAGACCAGGGGAAACCTGTATTGCATTGATGCTGACCAGTTTACTGGAACAGGCACTACAAGAATGAAAAGGCATGGTCCCTGGTATTTGTAAAAATTCAAAACATATCAGAGAGTCCATGGCATAGGGAAAGGGATTATCTCCTTTCCTCTCTCCTTTTAGTATTGAGAAGAATTAACTTTGAAAAGTCATGGAACTTGGTTTCTATAAGCACTGGTTACCATGCTGACTAGTTTCCAGACCACAGGGTAATTTCTTCACAATAGATCAAACTGATGACACTGTCTTCTTAAATAGTTATTATCATTCAGGCTTTGCATACTCTTGTGTGAAGTAATTATGATAATTAGCTAAAGCTAAAACAAAAAGAAATGAAAAGGGTGGTAGTGGGGGAAAAAAGAGGAAGAAATGTAGTGGCTGAAAAAACAGATATATAGATTTGTTCTTCACTTCTTAAATGATTTTATCAACAATGGGTAGAGTAGAAGAAAGAAAATGTCCTTTATTTCTAGAACCTGATTAGGGCTGTGAATTTTGCTCTAACAAGAACGAAACAAGGATTGGGAAGAAATTGAGCAATATTGAGGTCTAGCGTGATATACATGTATATTTGACAGAAACTAAACAAATTGAAATCCAGGTAAATGAACAGCTTTGCTTAATAAGTGTCAAAATGAAACAGCATTTGGTTTCCTATTCATTTATATACTTCAAGTTTCTGTATTCTTTGTCATTCTTCCCAAGTTATATTTCCAAACTTCGCAAAATAATTGTGAAGTCATTTACTGTAGATGACTCAACAGTTGAGAGCCTCCAGAAACTCTCATGCCTATGTTGAAACTGCTGATCAAGTTATGGCTTCATTTGTCAACGTTTTTACATTCTGATAGAACTGACATTTTGATTTAAGGGACAAGAGAAACCTTTCCCTGGTCTTTTGTTCATACTTAAATTAAGGGGGGGGGGGTGCGGCAAATAAGCTAAAAAAAAAATAAAGAAGCGTTAATAGGCATGTGACAAAGGATTTAGATCTTTGAGTAAGGAATAAGTGATTTGAAATATCCACTCAGATTATTAGGCTCTTTGTGTCAAATGGCTCAATTTCCTCCTATCCATCTTTCCTTTGTATAAACCTTACTGAACACCATTAATCTAATTCAAATCAGAGGGGCTTCATCTGTTTTTCATGGTTTGGAGAATCATCACTTTTCTACTTTTGGGTTACATATACAATGACTCTGTATGAATTTTTATTTTTAATTCACAATACCTTTTAAACTAACTTCTTCTGTGATGGTAGATCTCACATGGAACAAAATAAAAACCATAAGGTTTATAGATTTGGGCTGTAGCAAGTCTGCCCCCAAATAGTTGTCTGGTGATGAGTTATATAATCTCTGTGAAGTCCATCAGAATTTAAGTTAGGGATGAATTTAGAAATTAATGGTTCAAGTGGCATAATGAAAGTTCTGACTGGTAGGAAAACACGCTCAACAAATTTGTAAGTTCAATACAATAAATACTCAGCAATCTTCCGTGCTTTTGTGTTTTTGAGTCAGGTCCTTAGGTCCTGTGGGTTTTGAGGTTAAAAAAAAAATAAAAGGCCACCCAATCTCCATGGCAAAAACCGCAATAGTCCTCTTATATCCATTTCCCCTTCATCCAGAATTACAGAACCACTGATTTTCAGCCAGGTACACAGCTGTTCCTGAGAACAGAGATAACATTTCTTGGTCTCCTTTGTAGCTAGGTAAATCCATGTGAGAATGCAAAAGTCATGTAGCAAGTTTTAAGGAATTTTCCTTAAAGAGACAGCTGATGTGTTCACTACTGCATACGTGTGATGCTCCCCAGAATACTAAAGGGACGGAGCTCGAGCTGCCACCTCTCTCCATGAGCATGGAAGCCCCACCCCAAAATGGCTGAGTGGCAAGCTGGAAGGAGCCAATGTCCTGTATGACTGTGTGAACTGAAGCCACCAGATCACCCCTAGACTGACGAATGGACTTTCATGTGAGAAAGAAACCTCTCCCGCATTTAAACCACCGCTGTTCTGGGCCTCTGTTTTTTTGGGTGAACTGAATCTTGATGGACATACTCTCAGGGAAGGCATATATACTGAAGAAGTAATTACATGTGCAATGAAAGTGAAATGGACTTTCATGTGAGAAAGAAACCTCTCCCGCATTTAAACCACCGCTGTTCTGGGCCTCTGTTTTTTCGGGTGAACTGAATCTTAATGGACATACTCTCAGGGAAGGCATATATACTGAAGAAGTAATTACATGTGCAATGAAAGTGAAAGTAAAGAATGTTATAGGAGCCAAGGATATTGCCCATCCACTATCTTTTTATCTCTGTACTCGTCTATTAATTAAACGGGAGGGAGGACATTTTTAGAATTGATTATATTTGACTCAGTAATTTCTCTTCTGAGCATTTATCCTAAAAGGAAAAATCATAAACACAGATAAAACTTCATACACAAAGACGTCTATTACAGTATTACTTGTAATAGTAATACAAGTAATATAACTCTCTAAGGAAAACAAACACTTAAGTTTTTACAGTCCATGGAATATTATGTAGGCAATAAATTGTTATCCATGAGGACTGTACACCAGCATTTGATATACTTTTAAGTCTGTTTTAAAACAATATGTTAAAGATGTATATACAGCATAATACACATAGAAGAAAATCAGAGAAAATATATCAAAATTGCTAATATTAGCTATGAATGGCATGGTTACTGACATTAAATTTTAATTTTGAATACATATTATTTTTAATTTTTTGATATCCCAAATGTTCCTTAATGAGTATGTACCAACTAACATAAAAACCAAATCAAAACAAACTTTTAAAGCATTTCCCTGGCTTTAGGAAACTATCAAGATAAAATAAAATAAGGACAACAATAAGGTCTGTCCATTAAACTTAAAACATAAAGTCAGGGTGGTAGAGGCCTGACTTATAGTCTTTTATGAAAAAAACACAGTTGTATTAGAATATAAGATCAATGCATTGATAGTGTTTATTATGTGGACGTTAAGGGAGCTAATGTAATCTATGGCCAAGCTTCAGTACAATTGTAAGGTTCAAAAAAGGATAACAACGACCTGCTAATCTATGTGTTCATCTAGCTTTAGAGGATCATGTTCAGTTCCTGGCAACACATTTTACAAATGACATTAAAAACTGCAACATGTCCACAGGAAAGTGTGTTGAAAGTATCTGGAGAAAATGTTATATACAGAATACTAAGGAAATTAGGGATATGTACCCCAGAAAAGAGTTCACTGTAGAGGCAGCTTAACTGACTTCAAACCTACAGCATGTGGTAGAAACATTAGACTCCATAGTTTCAGGGATAGAATGATGTCTAATGTGAAGCAAATTATATGGAGTTTAGGAGAAAAGAATTTAGTTTATTCATTATGGTCTTATTGCTAATTCTGTCTTTTTTCCATGACACCCTTGGTTTGAACATGTGTAGTCCATTTCACTAAAATCAAAGTCCTATTTTAACAAGGAGGTATTTGTCAGTATTTTCTTAAAAAAAAAAAATCCTTGTAAATAGTAAGAGTCTTATTCAGCTCCAAGTTTTTGTCACTGAATCGTAACTGTCTGTAATACTACCCAGTCAATAAAGTGTAAAGTGCTTTTAATATATTATCTTTTTAAAAAAAATTCTGCAACAATCCTACATCGTTAAAATTACTTGCTTTCTGTCCTACATGTTTGTTGTCAGATTTTTCACCATGGTTTTGACTTCTTCCTCTATTTTGGCATTTTATTTTAGATGTCTTATTGCAAGCTCCACCAAACTCTTTGTGGAACAAAGTAGGCAATAAGGAAAAAATCAAAAACAAAAAAATCTCACAGTAGTAAATCAGGAAATACAGGTTTTGTGAGGTGATATAGTTCCACCATGATGGAGATGTGACTAGAACTCAGGTCCTCTGATCCCAGGTAGCCTTCTGCTCTGTCATGCTGCCCCTCCAACCTCCTGTTCCTTCCTTTTCCTATTCAGGATTATCACTAGGAACTAGCACAGAACACAGTGGACATACACAGGTCCACAGTAACCCTCATTTATAAATCAGTTTCTCTGCATTCTAAGTAATTTTTCATCATATTCATGTCTGTCATCTTGACAACGTCACTTCAGCTGGAATCTTCAACGTAGGACTAAAGTTGAAAATGATGGGCCAAATAGATAGGATTCAGTTCTTTGGACTCAGAGGAAAAAGAGTCTCAAATACCGTTTATGAAACTTCTGATGTAGAGCTGCATGGCAGAAGCTTTTTTTTCCCCTATTCATACCTTTTTTTTCCCCCATCCCAATATATATGTTGTTCATGTCTTTTCTTCAGGGAGTCAAATATAGAAATTAAATAAGACAAAAACATATTTGCCCGCCCCAAATACAAACACACAGACAACTTTAGAGAGGTGTTGAGAAACCATGTTACCCAAAGAGCATTAGAGAGTCCAATTAATCAGTAGGAAAACTTTAGGAAATGCAGTACGACTGAGAGATTTTTTAAAATGTAGGCCAGTGATTCTTAAACCCCAAGATATAGGCTCCATATCCACCCCCAGGCTGCCTACCTTTCTAGTATGAGTACTTTTATTTCAGACATCAGCAGTGCAGTACCTGACAAAATTCTCTAAATCCCCCTGCTGCGATCCAAGAGTCTTTTTCTAGGCTTCTTATTCTAACTAACAATGATCTGTCACGGGAAGTAAAAAAAGAAAGAAAAAAAGAAATGAGGGAAAGACAGGAGCCAGAGAAGATGGCCCTGATCTTCCTAAGACATGCCACACCCCCACTCCAGAAAACAAGCTAGAGCCTGTATTTTAGATGGATCATCGTTTTGTGGTTAGACACATTGATGGTAGGCCAGAAGCTCTTTCCAGGGGTGCAGAATGAAACACATAAAGCCATCATCAATCATTCATTAGTTACAATTACCATTTGCATCCATTTATCTAATCACAGCCTGCAGTTACTACCACCCATGAACAGTTTGAAATCAGTTTAATACAGCAACATTGAGGGTGATTATAACATAATCTCTAACACTAGCAAATATATATGACTGTTCATGTTTCATTTAAATGAACAATACACGTTCTCTCTCCCCCAATATCACACACAGAGAGGCATAAAAGAAGGTAGAATATTGTACGGCAATGAGAATACATGGATAATCACATGCCACATTTCTTCAGACCAGCAAAAGCACAGTTCCTTTGGACTGCTAATTCCTGGGACTGTGGTTTTAAGCACGCTCTCTTTTTATTTCCATAACCACATAAAGTGCATAATTATGCAAAGCTGCCTTACTCTTCCATTCCCCTTCCCCCCTGCTCTTGCACACCTATCTCCCCAATCATCTTCCTACCCGTGTGTGTGTGTTTGTTTTACCTACAAAGGCTTTATCTTAGTGATTTCTACCTCAGGTTCCTTGCATGGTTACAATTAGCTTTGAAGTTCTGCATAATCACTTTACCGATGGCATCTTTTTGGTATCCTCATAAACAACACTAAAAGCAGTAAAGATGGTCACAGATGGGAAACTAATGATCTTTCTTCCTCTATTTGGAAATGTCTCATGCTTCTCCTTTCACAGTCATACGTACGTGTGTGTGTGTGTGTGTGTGTGTGTGAGAGAGAGAGAGAGAGAGAGAGAGAGGGAGAGAGAGAGAGAGAGAGAGAGAGAACTCAGCTTCGTACCTTACTGGCCAGACATACTGAATTGATTTTTGGTCACTTCTTGTTATATCATTAATATGCTTATACAGTTTCTACACTACATATCATATTATGTATGTAGTCAGCTCTCTAGATTTCTGTTTTCTAATCTCTAAATTTGAAAATGATAATAGCTACTTCATAGTGTTTTTATGAGGTGTAAATAGTACCTACGATTGTACAAGACATTTACCATGTGTTCGATAAAGGTTAGTTTCTTCCTTTTCCCTTTTTTCTTATGCCCCAAGATAGAATGTCAAATCTTTGAATATTTATAACACAATTTATTTTGGTTAGAAAAGGAATATTTAAACAATATAACATCCAGGTGACAGCGAAATTATTTTGTTGTGAAAAGATAAAATTCTAGCAAGGCTTAAGTTGCATGCTTTACCATAATCAGGTGTGAAGTCCTGGGGGAAGCAAGCAGGGTATCTCTAGTTAAACAAAGCCCAGGTCATCTAGGCTGGCCTTGCTATTGGATTGTGTTAATGTCACTATAAAAACTTCATGGGGAACTCAGCATCTTGTTACACTAAATGCCTGCAATTGTATAATCTTAATTAAACAGAGATGATATGGGGAGGGGGAAGAGGAAGCAATCTAGGCTGGCCTTGCTATTGGATTGTGTTAATGTCACTATAAAAACTTCATGGGGAACTCAGCATCTTGTTACACTGCATGCCTGCAATTGTATAATCTTAATTAAACAGAGATGATATGGGGAGGGGGAAGAGGAAGCATACAAATTTATTAACTGTCAAGTTATCCTGAGTACATTTAACTTCATTTCTTTTGTTCCTTAGATAAAAGAATAGTTGCTGTTTACATCCTAGTTGAAAACATCCTCAAGGAACTTGAAAACTTGGTCAGGAATGAAATTTTTCATTTTTGCTATTTTCTATCTTCACTATCTCCTCCCCTTTCCTGTCCCACACTCAGATCTGTTCCTCACTACAAAGGATGCTAAAGTCTCTGTATTTCTCAGCACTGTTATATATGAAGTAGCATAAAAATTGCCTTCACTGGGGTGTATGACAAGCCTATGCTTAGCCTGAATAATATGATAATTAGATTTCAGGATATTTTAAGTAGGAGGAGGAGGAAGGTGGGTTGCTCATTCCTGCTTTCACATGTGGATCTAGATTATTCCTCCTGTCAGGAATGCTCATTTTCTCTTTTACTTCCCTCTCTTTCCTTTTTTAACTTATTTTATCTTATTCAAATTTTTAAGGCACAGCTGAACTCAAATATGAATTGTGAGGCCTTCCCAGAGCATGACAGTGATTTCTCCTATATATACTTCTTATTGCATATATTCTAGAACACATAACACAGTATTTTACTATATACTGTCTTCTTCATATATGTAAAAGATCTTGTCTCTTCCAAGTGACTATGGTGTTCTTCAGATCAGACAGTATACATCAGCATCATGCTTGCTAGGCTTATTATAGAGACAAATTATATTAAATGGATATTTCTTATAAGTTGGATTTCAAAAAAATACTTTTTTGGGAGAAAAAGACAATTTCTTGTGACTTGGATATTTTTAGAGTTTTGGGAAACAAAATAACGAACAGCTAATGTTAAAGGTTGTGAAGTTAAAGCTCAACTGACTTTGTGTAAAATCCAACTTGAATGGATTTTATTGTTATACATTTTAAAATTAATTTTAAAAAATATTATGTTTACAAATGCTTTGATCATAAATAAAAGGACCATTATTTAGAAGGCTTTGACCATAGATATATTATGAAATTAAAATCCATTTTTAAATATTTTACAATAATAAAAATGGGTTAATACATTCATTAGCAGTTAAACATGATTATCTAAAGGGGTAATAGGATTTATGGTACATCAATTCCATACATCATTTCTAAGAGGTAACATGCAAAATGAAGTATGCAGAAAAAACTTGAAAAAAATACCTTTGGTTCACTTATTTTGAGATGTGACATTAGAGTTATTTATTCATGAAATTTTCTTTCATAATACATTATTAGCAAGCATGCTGTGGGATATTTTGGAAAAGTAATGAAGGCTTATTGATGTGAGATTTTTCTCCAGCCTTCTTTCCTAAGAAACAAATCAGGTGAGACTTTCTCTTTACTTCAAGACTTTAGCTCTTCCTTTCCGTCACCTCATTTATCACTTTATCCTATGCATTTTTACAGTAACTTATTCTTTTATAAGTCTGCTTTCCAAGCTCCGGAGGCAGATCCAGGATTTGGCATCTTTTTGCCAGTCCTAGCAGCAGCATGCCCATTGAGAAGTGTGTGCACATGACAAGAAGGAACAAGAGCTTGCTGAATAGACAAGGGGAAAGGGGACAGGAATGAGGATGAATGTCAGCAACCACCTGGTTCACACCTACAGTCCACTCTGCTCGCTGGGCACCTGATCACATCTATCTCATTAGTCCACACAACTACCTTTACCCAAAATCTCCTTCCAACATTTACTGAAGCCTGCTTGGCTCCCAGGCCCCTTTCTCTGCATGTTCTCAGGGAAACTCATAAACTGGTCAGGACATTAAATATACATATAAGTTCTAGGTTATAGTGGTTGAGGGAGGAGTGAAAGGGAGAAAGGCTCTTTTGGAAAGTTAGAAGTTGGCCTTAAAGAGGGAAAACATAGTGGTAGACAGAGGAGAAGGAAGACCAGCAGGGCGGTGGGAACAGTATGGGCGGTACAGGGATCGGAAGGCAGTTTGCTGTTGCTAACCCAAAGTGCAAGGCACAAAATGGTGAGGAACGGGTACTGAAAAACAGACTGTGTCCTGAAGGACTCGATGACCTGGTTAAGAAGCTTGGACTTCATCCTGTGTGCAGGTAACGGGCATCCATCAGATATTTAAATGGGAGAGTAACAGGATGTTTTGGATAGTCTACTCTGGCAGATTTGTAAAGGACATATTTGGAGGGAAACCAATTGTTAGACAGGATTAGAGATAATAGATTCAACTAGGGTAATAATATTAAAATTGGAGATAAGGGGGAAGATTCAAGAAATACTTTGGAAGTATAATTACCCACCTCTGTCTGAGTAATCTTTTTCAAATGTAAATCACATATCACTGCCTGGTTAAAACTCTAAGATGGTTCCCCGGTGCACATCCTGCCATGGCCTGCAAGGTTTCCCTCCTGCTTACTCTTATCTCATGTCCACACGCAATTCGGCCACTATCCGCCATCCCAGGCCTCTTTTCTGGTCTTCAGAAATGCCCTTTGCCTCTGTTTCCTCCATCCAGATTCTCTTCCCTCAGCCCTTCTTTTGGTGGTTCTTTCTCATCTTTCTCATTCTGTAGCTCTCACCTCCTCAAAGGGACCTTCCATGCAAACATTAATGTCACCTTCTTCAGTTACTCTATATATTTTTAATTTGCTAATTTTCTCCATAGTACTTATCATACTATCTATCGTGATTGCTTATTATTCTTTTTTTTTTTTTTTTTTTTTTTTTTTTTTTTTTTTTCCATGTCCGGCAACGGATCGCAACCCTCAGTGTTGCCACCGTACCGGACCGGGGACCGGCAACGGGATTGCAACCCTCGGCGTTGCTCCCGCGCCTCGCTCAGCCAGTGAGCGGGAACCGGTCTGCATGTGGGATCCGAACCCTCGGGCGGGAGCGCCGCCGCGCTTCCCAAGCGGCGCACTTATCCAGTGTGCCACCGGGCTGGCCAATTCCTTATTATTCTTGTTTCACTTGTTAGACTATCACTCCCCTCCCAAATGTATCATGGGAGCCCTTGATTTATTGAACTTGGTTTATCATTAACAGTGCTAGCACAGTGGTGCCTGGTATGGGACAACCCTAAAACTTCAAAAAGTTTGTGAAAAATAGAATTAAGAAATAATACAAATCTTTCCATGAACTTTTTGAAGACCCTATCGTGTGTGTGTGTGTGTGTGTGTGTGTGTGTGTGTGTGTGTGTGTAATTACAATATTTAGAAGGCGAGTTAGAGGAAGGTGTGTGATTACAATATTTAGAAGGCGAGTTAGAGGAAGAAGTCCAGGGGTAGAGTCAGCATTTGCACCTAAGACTTACCTGACTCCAAATTCCACTTTTATCCACTATCCAAAGTACTCTTGCTTTGTTTTATAATAAATATATAAACCATTCATTCATATTGTGAAGCAGGTGCTATAGACAGATGATGACTCAGCCCACAGACACAGTCCTCAAGAAACAAACAAACAAAACACCTGTTTAACTGGCCTAAGAAACACTGAGATGCTATGGGAGCATATATCTGTAAAACTATTGTCACACAAAGAAATGTTTTAATTCTTACATGGTTAATTTGCAAATCTGGTCATCTTAATGATATGGTCTTTCCCCACTTATTTCTCAGAAAAGGCTTAAGAAAAGAGGACAATGAAGAAATAACCTCAGTACTAAGAAGTTCACTATTTTAATAATATGCCAAAGCACATTAATATCCTATACAGCATTTTAGCACAAAAATTAACAAGTGGAATTTCTTAGATAAAACTAAAGTAAGTCTTATAGAATCTTAGGTGTTTTTTGCTTCCTTTAAAAATTGTTTTATATAATATTTGTATCCTACTTTGTGAAACACATGTAAAATTCTCTAAAATTGAATAATTTTGATATACTAAAGGGATCTTAATTTACATATGTCTAGATATGTAAATCTATTTTAAATTTTTATAAAAGTTAGGTAGTACTCTACACCATAAGCTAAATACTAATAGAACAATTAAAATTTTATGTGTTTTCCTTATACAAACAAATATACACTATCAGATATAACTTCCTATCAGAAAATAATGGGGGGAGCAGCAATATTAAAAGTGTAATAACTTTTTATTTTGGATTCAATTTAATTTCAATTATAGTTCATAGCACTTTGCCATCCACTATCTCATTTAATTTTCATAACAGAAAGACAGGAAGAACTGGTCCTAGCATACCCATTTAAAAAATAAGAACTGAAGATTCAAAGAGTGTTATTTACTGTTCCATATTTGGTCTTACTAGCAAAGTACAGCGATATTTCTCATTAACATAACAAATATTTGAGTAACTGCTTTTGTGCCAGGCATTGTTCTAGGTACGTGGGATAAATCAAGCATAGATAAAAATTAAAAAATCTTTCCCTCAAGATGATTATGTTCTGGTAGGGGCAAAAAAAAAGTGGAAGGGCAGGCACGATCAGTAAAGACAACAAGTAAATAATGAAACTAATATTCAGTCCAATACTGCCTACTCGAGGTAACCAGAAAGTCAAATACTACATCTTACAAAAATTATCAAATGAACTTTTGAAACAAATGGGCTCTCCAGTTAATCAGTTAAAAGAAATAAAAACAACACTCCCTTCTCCTAGGAGTCTAACTAATAGAGATTTAAGTACTATTAACAGCATTTGCAAACATTTTTAAAGTAGCAACAAAGTCTCACTATATGTACACAGTTAACTCTAAACAAGTACACATCTTGATTCCCTTGTGGCTACATTACTTGAAGTGCACACAAGAAGTGGAATCTATATTATTCAGTCTATTCTGTAGATGGCACTGCAGGTCCACCAATGATTTTGGTTTGTATGTCTTGCTATCACTGCCCAGCTCAGTTAAGTATCATGTTGGACTATGAAATCCACATTCATTCTAAAAGCAGAAATCACTTTGCAATGGCGACCTTCTTTATACAACTGCAGGACATAACTCTAATTTATAATTTAGTTAAAACTTCCCTGATAATATATTAGGTCCCACAAAGGCTGCACTTCTAAAATAATTCTGTTTATTCTGTGGTATCTATTTTAGCTTGTTGCCAGGTATAGTATAATGTCTGTTCCTGAAGTGGAAAAATGTTTCACTGGTAAACTGATATACAATAAATCATTCTATGGGCTCTGAGTCTGACTTGAGTAAAAGAATGCTTTTTATGGCATCTGAATTTCACTTCCCAGGAACTTAAGTAGTATTCTGTAGGAAGGCAGATTTAATGTCTGCTGAAGGTAAAGGATGAAGGGGTAAAGATGGAGGTATCGTACAATAGTCAGACTATCATGCCAAGGAGGGCAAGTTTTTCATGTTGGGCTAGAGCAAGGAAGTGCTGTAAGTCAGCTAAAGTATTTAGGAAAGAGAAAGGCCAGGGCTTCTCGTCCTGAAGCCCAGACTTTTGTTATTTCATTCTGATTGACGGATTGATTAATCTTTTTGCAGGGGTCATTAATGGCTAATGTAATTTAGCTATAGAAGGAGGGACAAAATAGGTCAAACTATGCCATATGATCAGACTACTATCTTTATCCATACTCTTGAATTACATTTGTTTTCTTCTGGCAAAAGTACTAACCCAGAAAACAAGTCACAGTTGCTCAGACATTCAGCAGCATGTTTATAAGACTGGCCTTTCTTTACAGGTAAATCCTGAAACACACATAGCTGGGATGGCAAGTCTAGCAGTTAATCATTATGGCCATTTGAGTCTCAATGAAGGAAATGGTTTCTTAACTTAGACTTCTAAAAAGACATAGTTCCCCTGCAGTCCTCACCCTCTTGGCTACTTATGCTCTGTACTGAAGGAGATGCCTTGTAGCTGCTGAATGCTAGGTCACCCAGGCCAGCAAAATGGGTAATCTCTCTTGCCCTTTGTCTGAGCCAGTTACCTTAAGAAGCTGACAGGGGAGAGATGAGGCGTTCTCTTTCTATCCCTTCCTTGAGCTTGTCGCTTCAAGCAGCCACTCGTCCTTCCCATCCATATGGCCAACTGAACCTTAGTGAAAGGTTCTCTTTCTATCCCTTCCTTGAGCTTGTTGTCGCTTCAAGCAGCCACTCGTCCTTCCCATCCATATGGCCAACTGAACCTTAGTGAAAGAAATCAAGAGTGTGGAATAATACAGGGATGGATGTTGCTGATCCAGAAGCAGTGAGGGTGCTGGAATGATGAGAAAGCAAAGTGGCACACTGGACAAAGAGAGAAAGAAAGGATGTAATATACCAGTTCTGGTCCACAATTCCTCAAGCTGACCACAGTGATCTTATTTTTCAATTATCTAGGAGTGCAGGTATTGAAAGAAATCCAACAAAGACCTGCTGTCGGTGGTGGGCAACAGCCTGGATAAGAAAACCAACAAACAGTCAGAGACATGCTGTGACTCTTCTTTTTCCCTGTATCTCAGGTTTTAGTGCACATCTGACAGGTTTGCCTTCAAGAAGTCCCCAGATTTACTATAAGGACACTGTATCATTTGACATAATAATGTCAATAACTCTGATATCATGTGACATATTTTAATCACAAATTTCGCACTACAACTTTAGTGATTCTCTTTTTGAAATTACAATTTTTTTAGTTATTCTCTGACTCAATAGTAATTGTTCTGTGCATTCATAGTCAGCCATTACTAGGGGAGACCTACCCAAGAAAGAATTCCAATCTCTGCCCTTCAGCTGAAAGGAACCCTATAGGTTACTGGTAAAAATCATCTTAGACTTCAAGCATATCAGATATTTTCCTCAGTTCAATTTGTAGGCTAGTATTTGTCTTCATGCTTCCAAGGATTCTGTTAATCCATGTTGTGATACAATTCTTAGAAAAAAGAAAACTGGGGCCGGCCCATGGCTCACTCGGGAGAGTGTGGTGCTGATAACACCAAGGCTACGGGTTCAGATCCCATATAGGGATGGCCGGTTGGCTCACTGGGTGAGCATGGTGCTGACAACACCAAGTCAAGGGTTAAGATCCCCTTATCGGTCATCTTTTAAAAAAAATAAAAATAAAAAAGAAAACCGATCTACAGAATGTATGAAGCCATGTAGAAAAAAATTAATTACAATTGTAATCTGGATGTGGAAAGGGAAAAAAGGAATAAGCCACAATGTAAATTCTAATCTGTCATGTAAAAAACAGCACCCTTCATATGACAGTACAGTGAACTAAATAATCATTGCAATTAAATAATCATGATTTAAAAAAATCACAAAACACCAAAATTGGATTGGAGGAGGAAGAATTAGAATTTATGTAATATTTTTGAGGGAGGCATTATACCACTAAACAACTACTTGTTTTTTGAAATGAAAATCAGTTGATGACATATAATCTATTTTGTTTCCAAGAAAACAAGGGAATATGTTTAATTACTCTCGATGGAAGCGTAATTTATACACATGCTATCACAAAAAAGAGCTAATCTACTTGCCCCCTCCTTGGCAAATAACTTAGTGATGAGCATATAAATCATTATTATGTTTGTTTATATTTGCTGGGGCCTTAAGTCCCTCCCCAGACACTAATCATTTTGCTCTGTTAGTCATAAGGAAAGGGTTACATATGACATGCCCTCAGCTAAAAAGTGGCAGTGTGTGCTCCTAAAGAAATAGTAAGAGCTCCACATGAGGAATAGGTTTCTTCTACCAGTGTAGCTAATTAACATAAACAGATGTCCTCTGTCTACAGAATCTGCCCATTTTCAGTCCTGTTCTACAGTCCAAAATAGTGCATTTCCAAACCTTGAAATTTTATTGCTTTTCATATCACAAACAAGGTGTGAGGCCAGGGGTCATAAGACATATGTACAATGAACAGGACCACTTAGACTGTTTTTCAAGAATGCATTTGAGAATTCTTAGGGAATTAATGGTGTTGGGAAAAATTGGAAAATGTCAGGGCCTCTCGGATGTTCAGAACCTTGCTGAGAATTTGCTGTAAATATCCTCAGGTGTTCCTTGTTATTACTTAATGTAAGTTGTGTATGGACACCCAGGTGTCCAGGGTTGTGGACTTAAGTATAAAAGACTAACAGCTCTGATCTCCAGTGCTTCTTAGAATTCTCAGAGAAGCCGCTAGGATAGTTGCTCCTAGATCTGAATAAAACCCATTCATTTTTCTATACCTACGGCTCCTAGAACCTTTTTTTCTATTACCTAGCTCACAGACCTGCATGTGGAGGGTTTGTAACCCAATCTGTGCAACAGACTCGAGGGGTCTATAAGCCCTAGCTTTACAAGTGGGTTCTGTGGAATGATACAAAGATTGTTAAAGGCTCAGGATTACTAAGCGGTCCTACCACAGGAAAACTTAGAATGATTTCATTTTAGTGGCCCAGTCCACTCTGCCAATTATACCCACAACCTGTATGCCCTATGTGAGTGACAGCATGAACACAGCAGAAGCAGCTTGCATCCCTTCTCAATCCTGGCTGCATAGGGAACACGTGGGGAGCTTAAAAGAACAAAACAAACAAACAAACAAAAAAAAAAAACGGCTTCTAGGCTACACCTGAGACCAATTAAATCAACCCTGCACATGTGGCACCAAGGCACCACTACTTCACAGACACCCACAGACTCCCAAGTGATTCCAGCTAGCAGCCAGAACTAAGAACCAAGCTGTAAAACCTGCATTTGCTTCAGAAGTACTTCAAGAGGTAGTAAAGAAAGTAATAAGACAAAACCCCTGGCCCTGTGGGCTAACTTACTAGAAAGTCATCAAGCAATTAATTCTCTGCAAAAATTCTCTTCAAGTATGTCTGCTAAGGGGGAAAAAATATATATATATATATATTAATAGAGCATAGCAGCTCTATTAATTCTGAGGACCTGGTCTTCAAGTATGTCTGCTAAGGGGGAAAAAAAAAAAATATATATATATATATATTAATAGAGCATAGCAGCTCTATTAATTCTGAGGACCTGGTAAAGATTTATCTTTTCTTTAGGGAGGAGATGGTAAATGAGTAGTGAGTACATGGGCTTTGGACTCAGATGGCCAGAAAAAAATCCCAGCACTACTGCTTACAGGCTTGATGACTCTGAGCAACAAAGTTAATATCTCTATACCTCAGTTTCACCAACTGTAAACTAGTACCTGACACCGTTAGATTACATGAGACAATTTACAGAAAGCACTCGGGTTTCTGACACACAAGGAAACACTCAGCATTCACTTAGCATTTATTAGCTAATTCCGGAAGAAAAAATAAGGTAGAGTCCATAAATAAAGTTTGAAATTTATGTACATTGTTATGAACGTATTTCAATGATTTAAAAAAACTGTATGGGATAAGTCACTATGTGTGATAGCACTGGTATTATACTTCAAACAAAACAGTTGTTTACCTATCTTTATACTTTAAGGTTCTAGGTAAAATTTGTTCAGCAAAGGGTTCTGCAACTTAAGAAAACATTTAAAATCCTTTATGTTAACATAATTAATTTACCCTTATTGCAAGATTTAAAATACATTATTAGAAATACAATGGGGCATTTTCTTTATAAGTCCTCTCTGATTATGTTAATTATATGGATGCCTGATATAAGTATGGGTAAAACTACACAGCCAAGTTTTCAGCTTTCAAGTGGTTTATGAAGTATTTTTATTTGGTAGAATGCTTAGGAAACTTTGTTGACAGTAATAATGATGCTAATAAGCCTTTCTTTGTCACAGACTTTAACTGAATTAAACCACCGAGCACAACAGGCCTTGACTAGCACAATGCTAAATATAGCCTTGCATCTTCAGAAACTTCACAAGGTTTTAATCTTCAGGGAAAAAGTTTGATATTCAGTTCTAGTGGAAACATCTTATTTCAGCTGTCCATCATGATCTCAACGAAGACAGAAGTATAATTTATTATTGTTATATCACATTGCCTGGTGATTGGAAACACATTTCCAATGTACAAGTTAGAGCCTCTAATTCTAAAGTAATTATCAGCCAATTTCGGAGTTGTTAACAGGATTAAAATTATGAATATATTAGCTGATTTACTCTCACAAATCAAATTTTGATTAGATAATACTACATGCTAATATGTACACCATTCAAATTTCTTAAAAGGCTTTTTAGTATAATAACTTTGATAAAATTTTTCAATAATGTATGCAGAGCTAGGGAGAGGGAATGAATGATTGATGGTTTTCTCCTTATAAACCTTATTAAAAGGTCTTGATTTGGTTGGTCTCCAACTGTTTTGGCTCAGAATTAGAAATTCCAGTTTTGATGATAGCTCATGTACACTGATTAGAAAAACATCTCACAGAGCTATTAAAAAAGCAAGTTAATTGCTAGAAACATAGTGGTGGATGGAATATTTCATACTGAAAGTTCTCGAAGATTCTGCTTTTTAATTTTTTATAGGGTATATGCTTTTAAAGAAGCATGAATGAGCAGTTAGTACCTACGCAGGTACATATTAAATCTGTTCATTTCATGTAGGTCATATTCGAATTGTACCTTTAAGTATAATCCTTCTATCAACAGTATTGAGTAGTGTGAAATGCAGCAGGATGGGTGCACAGTTGGTGAGTATGTAATTGTGTTGACTTTATCATATTCGAATTGTACCTTTAAGTATAATCCTTCTATCAGCAGTATCGAGTAGTGTGAAATGCAGCAGGATGGGTGCACAGTTGGTGAGTATGTAATTGTGTTGACTTTCTGATGTCCAGAGAACTTCATTTGTATATATCTGGACTTTAAATTACATCAACTCATCTTAAAAGACTGTTGGGGCAAATGGTTTGGTCAGAACAACAGGACAGAATAAATTATAGAAACAAAGACTTGCCACATCGCACAAGGAGAAGAGACACTTCAGTTTTGCATTTGTCAGGAAGAATCCTGCAAAACATAACCCTGAAGAAGGGAATATCTTTCAGACATAAGTGGACATGGAAGATGAGTACGGAATTTTAAAGCTGAATAGTAGATATTGAAAAAGATATGTTTAGGGCCGGCCCGGTGGCGCACTGCTACAGTGCGCCTCTTGGG
>NW_007730638.1:98109-107131 GCF_000696425.1 Galeopterus variegatus
GAGAAAAAAAAAAAAAAAGAAAACGATCTGTTTAGGGCCGGCCCGGTGGCACACTCAGTAGAGTGCGGTGCTTGGGAGTGTGGCAGTGCTCCCGCCGAGGGTTCGGATCCCATATAGAGACCGGTCCGCTCACTGGTTGAGCGCGGTGCAGGCGCGACACCGAGGGTTGCGATCCTGTTACCGGTCACAAAAAAAGACAAAAAAAGACAAAAGAGGGGAAAAAAAAAAAAAAAAGATATGATTAATGTAGCTACCATTTAAAAAAAAAGTGTGCTCAATAGATCTTATCCTTTTAGAATGAACGAGAAATGCTTCTTTAGAGTGTTTATTCAGGTACCTGTAATTGAAATAAGGTTTGTTTCCCATAAGATCTGATATATATATATATATTTTTATTCAGGTACCTGTAATTGAAATAAGGTTTGTTTCCCATAAGATCTGATATATATATATATATATCTTATATATATCATATATATATGATATATATATATATATATATATATATATAAGATCTGATATATATAAAATATATATATATTTGCTGTATCTTTCCCCATTGCCAAGAGAATAAACCCAAATTTCCTCACAGTACACAAGGTCCTTCATGATCGGATCCCACCTATATTCCTAGCATCATCTCTCATCTTTCCACAACCTCTACTGCATATGTCAGCTATATAAATACCTCTCAACCTATCACGACATACTCTTGCAAATGCTGCCCCATGTTCCTGGAAGGTGATCCTATGTCTTTTCATAATCGCTTCAAAAGACTTCTCTTCAGAGATTATTTGCAATCATGACATATCATTGCATCCCAAATGAAAATTTTAAAAAATCAGCTTACAGACAATGAGTCTTTGGTATAAAAAGAGATATTCAACTATAGGGATATATACACTTACATAAGTTACACATTATTTAAATCCTATGTGAATAAGTATGTGTTTTTCCAAACTTAAACAACAACAACAAAAAAAACGTATCTGACTTCATCCTATTCATAGCCCTAAGGCAATACAGAAATTACTGTAATAATAGAAACTCACAGAAATACATGGGCATCATAACAGACAGAATAGATTTAATATTTTTCCATGTTCAGAAAATCAAGTTGATGTAGTTCATATCCCTGCCCCCCTCATCTTATGGTTCTTGGCAATTCTTTTGATTATTTTTGTTCTCAGGAAGGGCTGCCAAATCCTCTTCTAAGCCTCATCCATTCCATAGTTCAGGTCTCCTCAGTTCTAGCTCTTGCTTCTGCTGCCAAACTCCCCTTCACTGCCTTGGCATCAAAAACAAAATGCTGCCATAAAAGAAAGCTACTTTAACAATCAGCGTATGCAGGGCAAATAGTAATTTCCTTAAATCCCTCACCTTTAAGAAAATCAGATGGAACATAGCTTTGAATCTTAGAGTCCTTTTGCTGATAGTTTGCTTCTGCTTTTAGAATCTCTACCTCCCCCCCTTGGCCCTTTTTCCTTTATTTATTCAATTATACAACCATAAAATTTGTTTTTTAAGTATACAAGGACATAAAATACAAGGATTTTAGTGTTGTGGTTCCCATAATGAAAATTAAAAGATCTGAGGATAGCTGGAAATAATTGAGTAATAATTCTGATAAATATTCTAAATACACCCTATAGTCTACAACTGAGTACATTGATTCTTAGAACTTAAATTGCTGTGCCACACAGTATCAGAGAGGTTCACTAAATCTCAGCACAATTTTAGGAAAAAAGTTAGCAAGTTTCTAACTTTTAAGAAGTACCAGCAAAATTATGTCAGCCTCTCCAAAGCCCTTTACTAACAATGTAATCAGAATTATTTTTCATTCCCTCCAGGATCTATCTATCCTCTGATAAACTTACTAGCTACTTTTCCAAATTAATGAGACCAATGTGTACTTTGACTAGAATTTCCTGTTTTATAATCTAAGTTACTTTAAAAACATTTTTTAAAAAGCTAAAGATTCTGGGATTTGTTGTACTCAAGGTATAAGGCACAAAGTGAGGCATTATTAATACTTCTGAACACATATAACAAAAAAATCATTCAGCACCATTTCAGCATATTCCCCACTCAGGAGATTCATGCATATTTAAATGAATAAATTTATTTCTGCAATTTGCTCTTTAAGTGCTTAAGTGGCCATTTGCTGTTGCTTATTTCAGGATTCTGTGCCCTTGTTCTCTGAGTCACCAACTTATAGCTTGAGTGCTCCAGGTGTATTTATGCTCCCAAAATATTTTAAATTACCTATTAGGAAATCCAATTTCCTATTTATAAGACTCAAAAGTGATTTTCCACTGTTAACTTTTTCTTAATTAAGGATATAGACCTGAATTCACAGCTGAATTTTTGGTACTGCATTTATTCATTGGCTCCATGACAGTCAGTATTTTAGGATGTCATCAATATTAGGATCTCAGATAGTAAGTTAGGATGAGCCATTGCTTGATTCTATTGGGATTGACATTTTGGGTATCTATAAAAGTCATCACCATAACAATATCCACTACTTATTATCCTCTGCAGTAAGCACCATACATACACTATCTCATTTAATCCTTTTGACAGTCCTATGACATAATTACAATTTTTTTCTGTCATTATTTCTATTTTAGGGATGAGAAAATGCAAGCTTGGAGAAGGGAATCACAAGTTCACCTATCTAATAAGTAGCAGAACCAATACTTAAACCCACCTCCCTCTTCCTTCTGAACTTTAGTGACCCATTCATGTCTAAGGCATGTGATTGTGTTTTTAGCAGGTATAGATATGATTGAGGGCTAATTTCTGCTTTTAAAGAATTTATGATGTAGTTAGGAAAAGGGGCTAAAGCAATTATATAAAGTATTACAATTAGAGGCTTCAGGTGCCTTAAAGAGACACTCAAGAAGTGCTTTGGAGATTCAGAGTAATGAAAGATCACATCTGGTTTAGCAATACAAGGGAAATCTTGAGGAAGTAATTGCTGGGATTCAGAAAACTAAAGTTGTGGATTTCAAGACATCATATAAATGGCTTCTGGGGCATGAACCTTGAACTATCAATGACTGAAAATGATAAATCTAAGAATATGAAGAATTTGGTTTTATTTTATGGCTTGAAGTTCAAAGCCTATCATCCACAGATATGGATAATTGTTGGATTTAAGGGGAAACACTTTTGGGCATAGCGGCATTGAATCACAGTGAATTGGTTTCTTTTAAGACTTTCACTTTGTAGTTTCTCTCAAAGGATATCTTAGCTAGTCATTGTGCTAAGTAGAAAGATCTCCCTTGGCAAAAATTATCATTTTAGATTCATCTCAAGTATGGACTCTGATTCCATCCAAGGTGCTGCTTCCTCTTTGTCCCCTATGTCTTTGTTCCAACTTAGTCTTCCAACCATACCACTGAACCCATCTCCATTTCAACCTCCTGCTCAGGCAAACCATCCATTATTCTTAATTCTCCCTGGGATAACAAACCCAGCTTAGGCTTTCACTCTTAATGATGCAGTTAGAACATGAGGTTTACAAGGCCAAGCCTTAGGATAATCCTACTTTCCTAATAATTTACTTTTAGTGCTTGCCGTCTGAACCAATCTTATTAGAGAGTCTCTTTATATTTTAGGACAAATCTTCTAGAGCTTGCAAAGAATCTGGCATAGGAATCTGTTTGGGGGGGGGGGTTCTTCACTCAGCAGATATTTGCTCAGTGCTTACTCTGTTCAGGGACCACTCTAACTCTTCACGATGTAGGGGAGAACTAGACATGCAATCTCACTGCTGTCATGAAGTTGAACTTTTAGTGAGGGGCAGACAGACCCTTAATAACTTAATAAGACAGTTTCGATGAGCACAGTGATGATTGCGATGAAAAAAAAAAATAAAACTGGGGGGCTGGAGAGTACTTTGCTGGGAGGGGAGGGCATGGTGCTAATTTAGACCTGATTATTAGAAACGGTCTCCCTGAAGAAGTAACATCTAAGCTGAGACTCAAGTAATACACTATGGGAGATTCACTAGAAGATATGAAGAACTGTATTCCAGGCAGAGGGAAAAGCAAATACAAAGGCTTCAGGCAGGAACTGAAAGGTGAGTGAGACCACAGTTAAGGAAGTGAAAGAAGTGTGGAACTCAAGCAGGGGTTGTGGTGGGGCACAGATTGGAGTGTGGCTTTTATTCTAAAAATGAGGCAAAGCCAATAAAGGGTTCCAACTGGGGAGAGACATAGTTTTATTTTGGCTTTAAAAAGATTTCTCTGGTTGCTTTATGAAGAATAATTATACAATGTGATCAATTAGAAGGGCCCTGCAGGATTCCAGGAGAGAAAACTAAACAGCAGAGGATATGATCAGACTAGGAGATGGGGAGAAAGGAAGAATGAATAATGAATCTAGGGTTTCGGTTTGAGCAATTGTGTAAGATGGGTGGTTTACTGACATTGGGAAAACATAGAGAAGACCATGTGGGGCAAAAATCTTTTTTTTTTTTAATGGTCCTATTAGGTTAGATGAGGTTCAACAACAGTATGCCAGGTACTCTTCTGGGCATTAGTGATAAATTCTAAACAAAGCAGATGAAGTTTTTACACACTAGTGAAACTTATATTCCAGGAATCTCAGTGTAAATGAAAAAATAGAGATGGCAAGGGTGGAGATACATATTTGAGAAGCAATGGCATTTGGATGTAAAGGACTTCAACAAAATATTAGCAACCAGAATACAACATATCAAGAAAATTATACACTATGATCAACTGGGATTCATCCCAAGGATGCAAGGTTAGTTCAACACACACAAGTCAATAAATGTGATACACCACATCAACAAAGCCAAGGACAAAAATCCTATGATTATCTCAACAGATGCAGAAAAAGCATTTGACAAAATTCAACACTGCTTCATGATAAAGACTCTCAGCAAATTAGGTACAGCAGGAAATTATCTCAACACAGTAAAAGCCATTTATGACAAGCCAATCACCAATATCATCCTGAACAGGAACAAGACAAGGATGCCCACTCTCAGCACTCCTCTTTAACACAGTCTTGGAGGTAGTAGCCAGAGCAATCAGGCAAGAGAAATAAAGAAAGGGCATTCAAATTGGAAAAGATGAAGTTAAACTGTCCCTATTTGTAGACGACATGAACCTATGTACAGAAAAACCTATAACCTCCAAAAACCTACCAAAAACCTCCTAGAGCTGATAAAAAAATTCAGTAAATTTGTAGTGTGGAGTATATGTAAAGCAAATGTATTTCACAGGGCCTGGTTTTCGAAAGCCTTGCAGTTTCAAATATTAACCTTGTAGGGGACAGGAAACTTTCCCCAGGCTAGTCTCTGTTGTAAGATAAAGAATTGTAGCACAGCAAGGTTCCTGGCTTAAAGAACAGACAAGTTACTGATTGATATGAAAAGATACTGGGGAATTGCTGTAAGAAGAGCAATGGAACTCGACAGTAAAAAAACCAAATAATCTCACTAATAAGTGGGCAAAGGAGCTGAGTAGACATTTTTCAAAGGAAAATATACAAATGGCCAACAAGTGAAAAAATGCTCAACATCACTAATCATCAGGGAAATGCAAATCAAAACCACACTGAGATATCATCTCATCCAAGTTAGAGTGACCGTTACCAAAAAATAGAGAATAACAAATGCTGGTGAGGATGCGGAGAAAGGGGAACCCTCCTACACTGTTGATGGGACTGTAAATTAGTGCAGCCATTATGGAAAAAAGCATGGAGGTTCCTCAAACAACTACAGATAGAACTACCATATGATCCAGCAATCCCACTACTGGGTATATACCCAAAGGAATGGAAATCATCATGTTAAAGGGTTACCTGTACTCTCATGTTTATCACAGCTATATTTACAATAGCCAAGATACGGAACTAACCTAAATGTCCTTTGGCAGATAGATGACTGGATAAGGAAAATGTAGTATATATACACAATGGGATACTACTCAGTCATTAAAAAAAAAAATGAAATTATGCCATTCACGGCAATGTGGATGAGTTTGGAGAAAATTATGTTAAATGAAATAAGCCAGGTACAGAAAGAGAAATATCCAATGTCCTCATTCATAAGTGGGAACTAAAAAACAAATCTGTAGAGAGAAAGATTGAGAGAGAGAGAAAGAAAGAGAGAAAGGAAAGAAAGAAAGAACAATCACAATAGTACATTGAACTTTCAGAAGGAGAGAACAGAACTGGGGTTACTAGAGGTGGGGGAGGGAGAGAGGGACGGGATTAGGGAGAAACTGAGTATTGGACAAAAAGAATGATTATGTTTTGCAATGTTGAATATCCTGATTATCCTGATTTGTGATATACTACTCTCATTTTCTTCTATTCATACCTTCTTTATTAAAAATGTATTCATGGATAAAATTAAATAGAAAACACAGCTAACTATAAAATCTTAACCACAAAATTCTAAATGATTTGTGATTGACATAATAATTAATAGTAAATCAGTAACAGTGGCTGAATACATATTGACTCACTAAGAGATGAGGATGAAAGTACATATATTTTACATAACCCTGACTCTTAACTACATAGGTTTCTCTCTTCAGTCCAAAGAAGGACACGAAATTGTCAGTGAGAGATATTATTTTAAGAGTGAACTTTGATCTTATTAATGAATTAAAAAAAAATCAATAAAAGCATTAGTACTTATATTTAGTTACAGATTACTTGGGGCCTAATTTACAACTGATTAAGATACACTGCAGCACTTGAGAATTGCTTCCCTAGGTCACGTGTGCCCATAATCAGTGGCCCCAATTCACATTGTTCACTATTTCCCACTAGAATTCTGTAAGAAAGAAATTTGGAATTGAAGAATCCTTTATGTTCAACAATTAGTCCTTGTTGTGGTTCAATGTGTACATAATTGATTATACATATTTGTGGGGTACAGCGTTGACTATCGATACTTGTATATATGACAAACCAATTGCCATTCAGGCTGATCCCAGCATCCCTCCTATGAACATGGGGCCCCCCACACAATTCCATTGACCCCACTCAGTGTGTCCCACTTCAACAGCAAAGCTGCAGAGTATCTCAGTGCCTCCCCTGGGGGAACAGGGCTCTGCCCAGAGCCCCAGGGGCACTGTTGAGTCACTCATTCCAACTAAGGGGCTACTGAACACCCCATGATCCCCCTCAAAGCCTAAGGTTCTAATCCCAAACCCGAGCATCACTGCCCAGGGTCGTCCATTTATGTTGAAGACCTTCAGTTCACCCCAGAGCACCTACCAAGGACATGGGTCACATGCCAGTGTCCAGTTAGTCTGCCCAGGGTCACTTACCTCAGCCAAGGAGTGACAGGGCATCAGGGCACTTCTCCCCAAGAACCCAAGATTTGCCCATGACCTTGACAACCCAACCCAGTGTCACTCACTTCAGCAAAGTATTACTTAGTGCCCCAGTGAGTAGGCCACAGAGGCACTCACAGAAAGCTCCAATGCTGAATATGGTTGATGAAATCACACAGAGACTACACTACTACGTCTACCAGAACCAAAACTAAAACAACCTACCCAGCGGTCAATATAAAACACATCTATAGAGGGGAGTCTCTCTCCTCAAAAGCCATTTTGGAATATTAGAAGAAGCAACTGCTCAACCAGATGCACTTTGTCTCTAGTTCCAAAGGTGGAACTAAACATCCCTCTCTCTAAAGCCTCCCACCTCTACTCTGAATTCTATCTTCTAGACTCTTCAGGAATGTCATTTCCATACTTCACCTGTCTCTTCCCCATTTCTTCCATCTCTCCTTGGATCTCTGAAGTTTCTTGGCAAATAGACATTTTATCTTGGACATAAAGATCTTGATAATGAAACTTCCATAGCTACATATTCTCTTGAATCAATGATGAACTTTTAAAAAGCTTAATAAATTTGCTGCCAGATTTACTGTGCTCTTAACATGCTCTTAACTCCTTCTTAACCACCTGAAAGAATAGAAATCTGGTTTCTGTTCCTACTATGCTTCTACTTTCCTGCATTTTCAATAGAGACCAAAATACTCCTTCAGTAAAATACGACAATTTTAATCTATTTTGCATGTGATCTAAATTGTTAATCTCTCTTTAAATGGCAGTTTCTTCCCTGGATAAGCTGAACAATCCTCCCCTCTTCTTGCCCTGCTCACAGTTTCTTCCCTCCTTTTTTTTCCAGGATCTATTTCTTCACCTGTAAATATGACAGTTTCCCAAGGCTAGCTAACCACTTTCTTAGTTACTACTTCTTGTTGATAATGCTAGAGGTAAGTTTAAGTTCTAAATATAAAAAAGAATACACAACTTTGATAAAGAATCCTATTATTAATCAATGTCAATTAAGCATCTAGTATTAAAAATTTTACTAAGTAGGATGGGGAGCAAAACTTAAAGAGCCCATAAACTAAAGAAGTATACAGCCCAGTAAAGCGGATAAAATTAACATGCAAAATAATTGCAACAACCATAAATCTACTTTTTACATTTATATAACACTAATGAATAACCTATAGGAAACAGTAGAGTAAGCCGAACTCGGATTTTTGTGTTCTTTCTTTTTGTAAAGCAAATATTATAAGTTTTATGAATAAAGATACAATAATGAAAGAACCAATTTCATCTGCCTTTGTTTTTATAATGATACCTACCCTAAAATGAGTTTTACACTATTTCCGACATCTAAAAGGGGAATCTAAATGAAATGCTACAGATCGTGACTCATGCTCGTAGCAGTAAAGAAATGAGCCAGGAAAAAGCATCTGGGGGAGCAGAGGATTCATTTAAAGCTCCAAATCCCCAATAAGGCAAGGATTTCCACAAGTTCCTCCACTGCCAATCCCTAGATAGGTCCGTCTCTCTACACACACACACACACACACACACACACACACGCACACACCCATACACAAAAACCCTCATTCTAAATGATATCATAGCTTTAAACCATGTCAATGTCTGGCAGGCAGTGTTTACAAGTATTTTCACACTCAAAATTCAACTTCTCC
>NW_007730638.1:107387-114291 GCF_000696425.1 Galeopterus variegatus
TTCATTATTCTAATTGTTTTAAAGGTTTTTGATAATCTTTTATCATAGTGCAACTGACTCTATGTCCCATTACAGAATTTATGTAGGTAAATGCACTTGCTAACTTAAAAAACACCGTTAATTACATAAAACACACAAGGCACTATTCTTGAAGACTAGGAGGAGACACAGATGACAACAACCAAATCCTTCAGGCAAATGCTTGAAGTAAATGCTTTTAGTAAAGGGAATAAGAAATACACACAAAGAATGATACCAACATGCAAATATACTGAAGAGCTGATTGGCACACTTCAGGAATTCAAAAGAAAGAAACTGCATTTAGTTAGGAAAGTTTCATGAACAATGTGATTTGAAATGCCCTTGAAGATGAGTAAGATTTTAGCAGGGAGAGATGTTAAAGGGAGAATATATTCTGGGAATACCAGGAGGTGGAAGGAATACCACTTGTTATGGAGAAAATGGTATGTGTGTTGGACCTCAAATGCTTTTAATAGGCTCTCATGAGGAGAGAATAAAATAGTACAATTCTATTACTGAGAATAAAGAAAAAAGACTAATGCTAAAGAAGACAAATATTTTGAGATCATTTAGTTCAAAGTCACTCATTTTAAAGAAAGAAAACTGAAATAGTAGGTAGGTGAGAATTATACCATATTTACATCATGATTGCACTGGCAGTCAATTAGGATGGGAAAGCTGCTAGAGCCATCTCTGTCCATACCCACTTTGTCCCACAAGCACAAACCAGATTTTTTTCATTTTAAAGAAAGAAAACTGAAATAGTAGGTAGGTGAGAATTATACCATATTTACATCATAATTGCACTGGCAGTCAATTAGGATGGGAAAGCTGCTAGAGCCATCTCTGTCCATACCCACTTTGTCCCACAAGCACAAACCAGATTTGTTTTTTTACCTTTAGTACTGCAGAGCCTTATTTATTTAATACACATGGTAATTAGCATGTACCAGGCAAGGCAATGAGAAATAAAACTTCTTTTTCCTTAAAGTCAGCCTTTGGTGGAATACAAATCAGTTGAAATGCCTCAGGTTTCAATTTTTATTTTTGCTGATTATATGTCAAATTTAAATTGCCCACAAATTATTTCTCTCCCACCGTAGACTAGCCACTCGTACACTACACATAAATAATTTTTTTAATTGTTAAAAATAAAAATTGGTTATCAGTTGTAGCTAGTAAAAAAGGTCAGAATTTGTTCTAATAATTTTTTTCTAAGCACATTCTTTAAGACACACACACACAAACACAGAAGAAAACCTGGATTTAGGGATAGTTGAGAGAGACAAATTGTTAATTTGCAGTTAAATGTGCTCCAGAAAACAGATGAGTGACAAAGGCCGATGTGATTCCCCCAAAGTGAAATCTTGCAATTAAGCTAAGGAGACAGCCCAGGTGTGATGCTGCCACTGGAGTGGCTGGGTTGTCTCAACACTACTAATGAATTATTATCAAAGTGATTTATTGACTACAGCCAGAGCTTCAACTCTGTCTCAGTGTAAGTGAGGAACAATTTCCCAGTCCTAGCCTGGCTGTGAACTTCTGAACAGTAAAAATCTTCAGCAGGAGACAGATGACACAGGACACCTTCCTCCACAATGTTCAAAGCCACTGTCATACAGTGAAGCACATCACATAAAATCTATGAGAAGGGTATGCACCATGCAATGTCAACCCTGACACAGCTTCCAAACAAAAGTCCCCTAATTTTCATCCTATTACTCCTCGTGGGAACTTTTAATTGCCACTACATAGGAAATTTTGGAGGAAAGGGGATGTCTCCTTAGAAAATCAAGCTCCTGGCATTTGTCATTTGGACTCACCCACTTCCCTGTGGCTTCTGCAGCCACAGTATTCGAATTGAAAGAAACCTTAAACATCTTCTACCAATTTTCTATGTACAGATGAAGAATCCATGTGACTCCCTACTACCATATAATTCACTAGCTACAGTCAGAACTTGAACCCTATTGCCATCTTTCCTCTGAAGTATTAACTAAGTAAATAGTTGCATACTTTTTTTCTATGTTTCAAGGAACACTCAAGGTATAGAGAGAACGTAAGTTATATGTCATACAATAATCTCCAGAGACTTATTTTGTCAAGGGGTTTAAAGCATTTACTTGTTCCCTTTTTTGGCTGTTTCATAATCTTCTCAAAGCCAAAGGATCTTTACCCCTCTCTTTTGCTAGCTCAAATCTACTCCCTTCTCAGGAAAAGGAAAGAAAATACTGTGTAATTCTCTATAGCTTGAAAATTGACCTGATCTCAATATAATCTATACATTAATCTTCCCTTGAAGTATAGCAAAACACACACACACATATACACGGGTACTTCAAAATGTTTGTGCAAAAACAAAATTAAAAGATAATGTGAATCTTTCCATGAACATTTTGAAGACCCTTCATATATATATATATATATATATATAAAATGCAAATATTTACTTAACTAAAAACTTTATTTTGGGTACACACATACATATAAAGGCCTTTTGAGGTTTTCTATTTTGGTCTATTTTGCTTCTATTTTGGTCTACATCCTGGCATTTCCCTGATTTGATCTTCCCTTCTTTTAATTTAAACCTAGTGTTCTCCAAATATGTTTAGCTTTTTCACAATTTGGCCTCCAAACAATCTAGAGGACAAAGTGTCATCTTATTGAGAAACCTGCAGGCAGTTTAAGCCGCTAACAACCAGGCTATTCCAGCCGTACTATCATGGTTTTTCCTTTTCCACCCTTGAATTTTTAGATACTCAAAAACCCTGTTTTAGCCATTTATTTTTCTTCATGAACGCTAAATACATCATTTTTTCCCCTTGAATGTTTACCCCAAATACACTGAAAACCACAAAGAATGACATTTCATTTATAATTACCCCAGAAATCAGATATCACAGCGATCCTACATTATACTTAAATTACATACTCTATAAATCTGCATGGGCACTAGCTTGTGCATTTTGGTTCACAGAGTAGAAAGAAATATCTTGGGTGGTTCTTACAACATGATTTTAATTGCTAAGGTGTTTTACTCTCCTTTGTCTTTAAGCCTGCCCAATTTCAGGGAAAATTCCACTTTCATTTAGAAACAGAACTTTGAGATAGGCTATTTTACCATGTCCAAAACTTTTAAAAATAGATATGTAAATGACCAGTGATAAATCCATTTTATGTACATAGAGAACTAAGTTATAAAATATGAACTCAGTTCACTTAGCATCTTGTGTCTCAGTTTTCACATCTATAAAATGGGCATTTTATAGATTTCACATCTATAAAATCTATAGTATTATTAGTATAATAATACTCACTTTAAGTTGATAAAAGGTTGCTGTTATGCCTGAATGAGGTAAAGACAGGTAGAAGATACATGAAAGAGTTATTTAAACTATAAATATTGTTATTTGGACCAGTAGAAAATTATAGACAGTATGCTGTTCCCATAGTAAAAGTTTATTCATCTGCACCCCTTGAGTCTTTCTCTACAATTCATGTAACCACCAAAATTTATTGCTTTCTTGTCTCAATATATTAACTGGATGGTTGAATGCACAGATCTCACATCTGCATCAGCACAAAAATGAAACCTGGAGGAGGGGAAATAGAAAGGGACTCTTGAGCTTATACTGAAGTCATTCTCATCGGTCAACCTGCCCACATAAATACTGGGAAATCAACTCATTTAAACAGGTTGGGAGGCAAAACTGAGTTATAATAGTGTGAATGCAGGTCAATAAAAAATTGGCCTGCACACAAATTCCCATTTGTCATATTCTCTACAAATGCACGTTAATTGTTTTCATATTTAAATGCCCAGAGTCAGCCATAACAAATGTGTGTTGTCAGGTTGTTGGGAGTTTTCTGAAAACAAAACAAGATGACTATGGCATATAGTAAATTATTGTTGGTTTCTTGTGCTCACAGCAGAATCACAAATGGGCAAGGACTTGTGAGAAGAAAAATCATTTATGTCTACTTCAAATCCTACAACATAGAAAACAGAACTGGAGCTGAGTTACGCATATAGTAAATTATTGTTGGTTTCTTGTGCTCACAGCAGAATCACAAATGGGCAAGGACTGGTGAGAAGAAAAATCATTTATGTCTACTTCAAATCCTACAACATAGAAAACAGAACTGGAGCTGAGTTAATGAAATATATATTTAATCCTAGCTTGTAGTAAACTATGTGTCATTAGTCTTATAGGCTTGAAAATGTAATATTTGCTTACAAATAGAATATTTGAAAATCCTTCAGAATGACATAATCTAAAACATAACCTTGTGTTTCCTTGTATTTTTCTCTCCAGAGAAATAATATCTACTGCTAATCAATCTTCTCCCCTCTCCCCGTTTGCCCTCTTCATAAAAACTGGGTTCGAGAGTTTCCCATGATGGTCAATTTGTGCCATCATTCCTCAATGCTAACATGTATTCAGAACTTATTAAAAGTAGTAATTCCATGGTCTATAACTCCAACTAACCAAATCTATGCACATAATAAGAAAACTTAAACTTGTATTATATCACAGTACAAGTACATGTATGTGTGGAAGGGTGGGAATAAAAGTAACAGTGGGATAAATAGTACATCAGTAATTTAACAGTGTATGGTATGTGTGCTCAGTAAAGTAATTGGTAAATACAAATTGTTACAGCAGCAACAGTGAACTGATGTGCATGAAAATTTATATTATGAAAATGTTAACAAATATTATTATATTTTTTATCTACCTATCAAACCATTTAAGTTTGCCTATGTTTATATATATATATATATATATATATATAAAATATATTTAAGTCTGTTATCAAACAATAAAATCTTCTATACTGCAACCAGAATTTCCTCTATGCTATGTCTTCCCCAAATCTGCATCCTGCCTGCAAGACAAACTTTATTTACATTTTATTCTTTCTGTCTTGGTTGACTTCCCCCAGAATCTTCCCCTTGAATGCCTGGACTTTAACAGTACATGCCAGTATTACTCTGATACTAAAACCAGATAAAGACATCACAAATAAAGAAAACTACAGAACAATATATCTTAGACATTTGGATGCAAAAATCCTCAACCAAATACTGGGAAACAAAAATCCAGCAATATATATATAAAAAATTATACATCATGACCAAATGGGATTTACCTTAGGGATGTAAGTTTGGATTAACATCTGAAATTCATCTTATGTAATATATCGTATCAACAGAATAAAAAAAAAAATCAAATGATCATCTCAATAGATGCAGAAAAAGCATCTGACAAAATCCAACACCTTTTCATGATCAAATCACTCAACAAACTAGGAACAGAATGGAACTTTTTTAATGTGATAAAGGACGTCTATGAAAAGCCCACAGCTAACTTCATATTTAATGGTGAAAGACTGGATATTTTTTTCTTAAGATAAAGAACAAAATAAGAATGTCCACTCTTGCCACTTTTATTTAATATTACAGGTTCTAGCCAGGGAAATTTGGCAAGTAAAAGAAATAAAAGGCATCCAGATTTGAAAAGAAGTAAAAGTACCTCAATTTGTAGAAGACTAATCTTGTATATAGAAAACCCTAAGAAATCTACTAAAAAGCCATTAGTACTAACAAATGAGCTCAGCAAGGTTATGGTGTACACAATCAGTTGATATTGTATTAAATACAATTAACTGTATTTCTATATACTTGCAATTAACAATTGAATGTGAAATTAAGAAAACAATTCCATTCATAACAGAATAAAAAACAATACAATACTTAGGAATACATTTAACAAAGGAAGTACAGAGCTTATGCTATGAAAACAACAAAACATGGGAAAAAATTAAAGAAAATCTAAATAAATGAAAAGCATTCCATGTTCATGGATCAGAAAACTTAACATTGTTAAGATGGCTATACTTCCCCAAATGTTCTACAGAATCAACACAATCCATATCAGAATCCTAGCTTATTTCTGTGTAGGAATTAATAGATTGATTCTGGATCATTACCTGATGCCTTATGTAAAAATTAGTTCAAAATTGATTAAGAACATCAATGTAAGAGGAAAAACTATAAATTCTTAGAAGAAAACATAAGAATAAATCTTCTTGTCATTGAATTTGGAAGTAATTCTTAGATATGACACTAAAAGCACAAGCAACAAAAGAAAAAACAGACAAATTAGACTTCAATATTAAAACCTTTTCTACTTTAAAGAATACCATTAAGGAAGGAAAAAGATAGCCTGCAGAACAGGGAAAAAATATTTGCAAATCATATATCTGATAAGGGAATTGTATTTAGAATATATAAAGAACTCTTACAATTCAATAATAAACAGACAAATAACCCAATCAAATAATGACCAAAGGATATCCATGGAAGATATACAGATGGCCAAAAAGTACCTGAAAAGATGCTCCACATCATTAGTCATCAGGGAAATGTAAATCAAAACCACAATGAGATACCACTTCACACACACTGAATGGCTAGAATCAAAAAGTTGGATGAAAACATGTTTGCAAGGATGTGAGAAATTAGAACCCTCACACACTACTGGTGGAAATACAAAATGGTCTACTACCTTTAAAAAACAGTCTGGAAGTCTTCAACAATTAAACATAAAGTTACAAAATAACCCAGAAATCTATTCCTAGGTACATACCCAAGAGAAATGAAAACATATGTCAACACAGAATACAGACATGATTGTTTATAACATCATTGAATGTTTACACAGTATTGTACATGAATGTTTATAGCAGCATTACTTATAATAGACAAAAGGTGGAAACAATCCAAATGCCCGCTAATGGACAAACAGATAAAATGTGCCATAAATAGATAAAAAGTAGAATATTATTCAACTATAAAAAATGAATGCAATACTGATAA
>NW_007730638.1:115238-116221 GCF_000696425.1 Galeopterus variegatus
CCATAAATAGATAAAAAGTAGAATATTATTCAACTATAAAAAATGAATGCAATACTGATAAATTCTGCAACATCATTGATCCTTGAAAACATTATGTTAAATGAAAGAAGTCAATCACAAACTTTATGCATTATATGATTCCATTCATATGAAAGCCTAGAATAGGAAAATCTATACAGACAGAAAGCAGAGAAGTGGTTGAGTAGGGCTGGAAGAAAAGGGACGGGACAGGAGGACAGGAGGGTGACAGTTAAAGAGTATGTGGTTTCTTTCTGAGGTGATGAACGTGTTCTCTTAAAGGAGACTACAGACAACAGGCACTTCTACAGACAGTCATGAATACTGAAATGAAGAATCTGCCAAAAGATGGAAAACCAGCCAGTTCGGTAGGGTGGCAATCCACTGCATTTTCACAAAACAAAATTTCATCTGACTTAAATGAACAAGAATCATTAACATTATGATCAACCAGTTAACTTCCAACACACAGAGTTGCAAAATAATCAAAGATAACAGAAAGCTAAATGTCCTGCAGAATCAGATAACCTGGGAAGGGTGCTCTAGATTAGGCCTAACAATCCACTGAGAGATATCCAGGAATCTTTTTGTCTATTTTAAAGACTTTTGCAAGTTTTTATGACAGGTTAGGGTAGTATGTCTATGCATATAGTTTGGTAATTATGTTTCTATGCTATTTGATCTACCAAATTTCATCACTTCTAACATATACATTTTCCCCACATCTCTGCAATTAAAATTAGTAGTACTTTTTCCATAGTGTACATAGAATAATAATGCATCTTACAATCGATGGCATCTAAGATGTGATGAAATACAATAATTTCACCAACTTGTTAACTTGAGCAAATGGTTTTGGGGATGGAAGACCTCAGCTAACATCTTTTTTGGGAAAGAGAGAGGTTAAAAACAATGCCATCTTTATTATCACCTTTGATCTCTAAAGCATCTGTTTTCTTTTTTTT
>NW_007730638.1:121108-126666 GCF_000696425.1 Galeopterus variegatus
ATGTGTTTGTATACTTTCCAGAGTTTTGTTTATTATTGATTTCTAGTTTTAATCCATTGTTAAAGCATCTGTTTTCTGTAAAAATTTTAACAATATATTCAATTCAATTCGGAGTGAGTCACTGATTATAGAAGACAAGATCTAAAAGACATTGTCCTTGAATCAGACAGAAAATACTGATGTCACCGTTTCAGAGTGCCTTTTTTTTTTAAGCACTTGATTGGAAAATTGATAATTAAAATAACAAAGAAATCTAAAAATATGAAACATCTCACATATTAGTGGTGCTAACTCACAAGAAGTTGTAACCTTGGTGGGTATAGCTATAGCTGAACAATAACAGCTCACTAGAATCATTTTGTGAATTATAATGGAGTGAAAATTAACAGTGTTTCTCACAGAAAATGCATTATTAGCAAGTGTAATTTCATAGATGCATGAACTGTTCCCTTATTAGATTGGCACTTAAAATATTTCATAGAGAACTCCTGCAGAAAACCGTGGTAACTGTACACAAATTACAATTTTTTTCATAGAGTGAGAAATCTTTCAAACTGTTTTCTCAATTTTTTCCTTCAATACTCTTTCACTTGGGTTAGGAGAATTGAGTCTCATTTAGTCAACGCTAGGAAATTATTTTCGTCTTTCATTTATTTCTATGTTTCTTTGAAAACACACAAAAGAAGGAACAATGAATACCTAATTTTGATATCAATATGAGTGTTATAAATAAGAGCCCTGGACAAATGGAAGGCAACTCATTTAATATTTTCCTTAGGCGAAAGGGTAGAAAAGTTAAAAGTTCTGTCTCTCAGAATTTTCTTTCCAATTTCTTTCCATTTCCTACCATTATCTCCTCTTTCCTATCTCCTTTGATATCCTGTCTACAGTTATCTTCCTCCTCTTTTCTTCTCTTTATCTCAAATTCATTTTAGTGATTTTTTTTAACATCAACTTACTTCATATGGAAATTCTTTTGTATACTAATTGGAAACAATGATAAACAGTGCTTAAAACTTAATTTAAAATGTTGAGGACATCAATCCCTAATTATGTAAATTTGGGCAAATTACTAATTACAGCTTTCAACTACTATTTCCTTATCTGAAAAATGGGAACAATCCAATCTGTCACACAGACCTATTGTAAGATTTAAAGGACTTTAAAAAAACAAAAAGTAAAATACCAGATAAATGTTAATATTATAATTGTGATAATTATTCCCATCCTTTTTTTTAAAAATTAACTTTATTAATATTAATATATATATTTTTTACATTCTATGATGTTGTGGAGCATCCAGGGGAAAGAGGAAAGAAATAGGGTGGGAGAAGGAGGAAAAAGGTAGGGCGGAGTTGAGGCCTGTGGCACCCCCCTCATTCCTGTACCCACCCTTTTTGAAAAGTCAAAAACTTCTGGAAACATCACAGACCTATATGTAACACATACTTCCCCTTATGATAGATTGATTCTATACATTAAAAAATTGTGTCTGAGGTTCTGCATAGAAAGAAAAATCTCAGTTGCATAGATATCACTTGGAATACCAATCCGAACACCCTTTTATTTTTTTATTTTTTTTTTATTTTTTTTTGTCTTTTGTCTTTTTTCCGTGTCCGGCAACGGATCGCAACCCTCAGTGTCGCCCCCGTACCGGACTGGGACCGGCAACGGGATTGCAACCCTCAGTGTTGCTCCCGCGCCTCGCTCAGCCAGTGAGCGGGAACCGGTCTGTATGTGGGATCCGAACCCTCGGGCGGGAGCGCCGCCGCACTTCCCAAGCGGTGCACTATCCAGTGCGCCACCGGGCCGGCCCCGAACACCCTTTTTAAATTCACCAGGATTATCCAGGAAGAAAATCCAACTCTGAGTTATTAATACTCATTAACACAAGTTTATAATTTAGAATAAGGAGCTATTTCCTAGCAAAGAAGAGTTTTGAAAGACTGAGGTAGTTTTAGTAAATTCTTAAAAAGAATCTTTGTTCTAAAAGTATCTAGAGCATGGAACATGTCTGGGTAGGTGACAAGAGGCAGAGAGGATGGAGCCGTAGGACAGAAGCCAGTGTGCTGGGTTCTGAAAGAGATAAGAAAAGGGGCAGGCTTCTGGGGTTAATGATTAGGATTTGCAGTGGATGTATTTGGGGGAAAAAGATAGTATGGAATTCAGATTTCCCTGAAGATAAAAATATAAATCTGGGATATTTGTAATAACGAGAGATAAGAAAAGGGGCAGGCTTCTGGGGTTAATGATTAGGATTTGCAGTGGATGTATTTGAGGGAAAAAGATAGTATGGAATTCAGATTTCCCTGAAGATAAAAATATAAATCTGGGATATTTGTAATAACGGTTTCTATGAGTCAAAGTCTGAGTAGAATTAGTTCAAAATATAACCATAGCTTCTGAAAAATCTTGCTGGAGCCTTTGCTGTCAGCTCCCCCATACTGCCTCAGTGGGTTCATTACTGCCACACTGTCCTACTCTAATGAGTAAGCCAACCCACCTAGGAAGGTGTCGAAGATTTCCATTCTGGTAATATGGTAGCCTACATATCCTGAAATCTCCTGATACCAGACTCCTAGAAATGATGTATAAATATGACAATTTCTACTAACATTAAGCTCACAAGCAAATAAATTTTCCAGTGGTCAAAATATGAAGAATGACCCGGAAAACAGGGCAGTGCACTGACAGTATTGGCTTATTTCTTCAAATAAGATGCATTTCTTTTCTCAGATAAATGTGGACCAAGGATCAAGGCATCAGGCCTCTATAAAGTGAGGGTTGGGACTGAGTTTCTATATAAACTCAGGGATATAATTTTAATAGGATAGACTAGTGGCTTAGCCTCTCTGGGCTGCTATAATAAAATACCATAAACTGGATAGCTTATAAACAAAAGAAATTTATTTCTCAGTTATGAAGGCTGAGAAATCCAAGATCAAGGTGCTGGCAGATTGTGTCTGGGGAGGACCCACTTCCTGGTTCACAGATGAGGACTCAGCTTCTTGCTAAGTCCTCGTGCGGTGGAAGGCACAAGTGGTCTCTCTCAGGCCTCTTTTATAAGGGCACTAATACCATGTCTGAGCCCTCATGACCCACTCACCTCACAAAGCCTCCATCATCACATTGGTGATTGGGTTTTAACACAGGAATTTTGGGAGTACACAAACATTTAGACCATAGAAACTAGAAATAATTGGTCTGCTAGAAAAGATTCAGAATAAAGAAACTTCTCTATCTTGGCCTGGGCTTTGACAGAGACAAAAACACAAACAAAACAAAACAAAACCCCACCTCAATACCTTATGGTTTAAATTTATACTAGAAGTGTCTTCAGACAAACTTTATACATAGTAAAGTATTCCAGGGTTGGTTATATCTCAGGGCATTAGCAGAAACAACTTCGATTGTTTCAAAGTATTTCCATACATAAAACCAAAAACATGAAAAGACAACCAAATATATAAAACACAAGAAAAAAGTTTCTATCATGAGTGAGAATAAAAGAAATATTGAAAAATAGCAGAATTAGACCACAAGAGAGACAAATAAACTAGGATGATCAAAGAAACACCATATTGTATGCCACCAAATATGATATCATTTATTATAACATGCTCCAATTTTAAAATTTCTTTCTAAGGAAGAAAAAAAATCCTACCAAATAAATTGTCACAATATTTTACGATCTAATAGGTTACATAATTCATCCCAATTTCTGATGCTTTAAAAATCTGCTTAAGTATTTTAAAAAATTGAGTATGAAATTAAAACACTAACAAGGAACAGGATTCTATCCTAAAATACTTTTTTAATAAAAAAATAGCGAAAAAGAAAATGAATGGAATTCAAAATCCAGTGATTAAATGGCAGATTAGATAGATACAAGCAAAGAGAGAAATAGTGAAAAGAGAAATCAAAACACCTAGAATGCACAAAGAATAGGTAAGGGAAAATAATGAAGGGATCTAATATTAGTTTACTAGCATTTCAGGGAGAAAATAATAGAAAAAAATTGAGGGTAGGCAATAATAGAAAAAAAAAGAATTGATGAATTATACCAATTATCAGATCAAATGAAAAGAAATTAGAACAAAAGGTCACACTTACACATACTGTAACATTAAAGAAAAACATAAGGTCTAGAGAAGAGAGTTAAAGAGAGATCATAAACAAGTAAGAATTAATTTGATTGACTGGATTTTTTAACAGAAACAACAGAAATCCATAGAAGTACAATGTTAACAAAGTTAAAATAAATTTTTATAATATACACAGCCAAACTGTTCATCAAGATGGTGGATGAATCCACAACTTTTTCTGACAGAAGAGTACACTCCTACGCATTCTCTTTTTCCTTACTGACATAACCTTGATTTTATTTGGGGTGACTGTGTAGTTAGGTAAAAAATTGTACATTCCAGTCTCCTTTGCAGATAGGGTGGCTGTGTGATCCCGTCTGGCCGCTGAGGCAAAGATCAGATGCAGGAAGGATTTCTGGGAATGTGGGGAACCTCAGATGCCTCCCGTTCCTGTTACATGTCCTGCCGCATCTTCCTCTCTTTCCTTTCCTCCCTGCTCATGCTCCCTGGAGGACACGATGGCTGGAGTGGCAACTGACATCTTATAATGCGGAGGCAAAGGCTGAGGAAATCATGGAAGCCTTGCCCTGCAATTGTTTACATCTGCACTTTGTTACATGAGGAAACAAACACAAAGGCTTTTTAACAACTACTGTTTCACTTAGTGATAACTGAAAACAATTCTATTTGTTACAGACTGCAGAAGAAAGAAACCTTGACGGCTAACAGAAATATGATTGTCTATAAAAAATCAAGTGAATCTATAATCACATTTTTTGAAATAATAAAAGTGTTCAGCAATATATTAATAGTCTATAAAATCAATTGCTTGTCTATGTATCATCATCAATAAACTCAGAAAATGTTTTTGAAAAGGTATAACATACAAAAGAAACAAAATATAGGGTGTCTATGAGTAAATCTTATGAAATATGTATAGAATCTTTATGGAGAAAATTATAAAATTATTAAAAGGAATTTAAAATTTTTTAGTAAATAGATAAACTAAATTTATGGATGCGAAAACTCAAATTCACGCAGAAATTGACATCCCCTTTTGTACTATTCTCCCCACGTTAATGTATAAATTAAATGTAATAAAAATTATGAGAGAATTGTGTGGGTGACACTTGCCAAGTTATTCTAAAATTTATGAAGAAGAGAAAAAGCCAGGAATAGCCATGAAAATTTTGAAGAACAAGGTTAGAGGACACAACTTACCACATTTTACTATTTATTATAAAACTATGGTAATTAAGGCAGTATGGCACCAGTACAGGAAAAAGTATGTAAGCCAAAGGAACAGAACAGAGATCCAAGAAACACACCCATGCATATGAAAACCTGTGGTACATTGCAAATCGCTCAAGAAAGGATGATTAATGATGCTAGGGCAATTGGTTATCAATGAGGAAAAAAATTGGATTCCTATTTTATATCGTACACAAAAATCAATTTCATGTGAAAGAAAGA
>NW_007730638.1:127792-128278 GCF_000696425.1 Galeopterus variegatus
TAGAGTCTGAACAGCTTAAAAGAATTAACAGCCCAGTGAAAAAAATAGGAAAAGAAAGAAACAATCCACAGAAGAGGAAACTGGCATGGCCAATTACTGCAAAAAGATGCTTACCCTCACCAGCAGAGATCACAAAGAAATATCACTTACACTCATCAGACTGGCAAAAATGACTAAGTGTGACAATACCAAGAATTGGTGAGGATGTGGAGCATGGAACTCCTGTGTACTCTTAGGCTGAGCATACATGGTACCACTACAATGCAGAGCAATATGGCTTATCTAGTAAAGGGAAAGATGCTGTGATCTATGATGCAGCTTGCATTTTCCTCCCAAGTATATATGTCCTAGAGAAACTCTTGTACAAACCACAAGTGGAAGAATGCTCATACCCTACTGCTATAAAATAAAACACTGTCAACATAAGTACCTTCAATAATTGGAGTGTTTCACTTCTGGATGATGAGTACATAGGTATTTCTCATA
>NW_007730638.1:128371-136043 GCF_000696425.1 Galeopterus variegatus
AGCTATAATTCAGAAAGTAACATTGGCCTCAGGGCTGTGCTTTCCCAGACAGTGCACACTGAGTAAAGCAGGGGCCTTCTATATGAACAAAATCTATCCACTTTTGTTCAAGTCCACATGGTGTCACTCACTTTTATTTTTATTCCTTTTTAATGAGGCAGTATTACCCATCCATTAGAAGACCTCATGAATTAGCACTTTTACCACAGATAATTGATGAAACACTTTATGTTTCACCTCTATTGCTTTGCATACTCTTATTAAATTGCTTTTTATTTATTTTAATAAAAGTATGAAGAAAAATAATTATTTCAAAGGTCAAAGCAATCTGTAACTATATAAATAAGTAATAGTATGTTGCATTTAGGCAGGATCAAGAAATTATCACAGGTTGGAAGATTTAGAGTCCTACTCTCACCATGTTAAAGGCCCCCTTTCCAGAAAAAAACTTTATGTACAGAATGAGGATGTGCATACTACTGTGGGAAAGAGGGGGTCAAAGAATGTTCTACAGATCCCAGAAGAATCGCATCTAATCTTCCGCCTCTCTTCAATTTCTGTAAGATAAAGGAAGCTGTGGCCACTGCCTTACTGCCCTCCTCTTTACTTGCTCAGTGTTCCTTCTGTCTTGCAGCCCTGAAAAGTGTGGTCACTAGATCCAGGAGGAAGTTCACCAGTCTAGATTGAGTCCTTGGAAATGATGGGGACTCTAAAAATAAAATAGCTGTTTTAGGCTGGAATGTTTTCAAAAAAGTTTCTAATGGGAGCTCCTGTCAGTTTCAGCTAAACAGCTTCAAAGCCTGTCACATATTTCTGTGCACTGAAGGTCTGTTCTCACCATCCTTTCAAATTCTGATGAGCTCTCTAGTATTTGTTTAAAAATATCTCTAGTTTTTCCTAATTATTTCAGCAGTGGCTCATAGAAGGATCTTTTTAAAAAAATCTTTTTATCTTCAAAATATTTATTTTTTGGAAAAAGCTTTATTTCCTTGTGGGAATCTAAGAGTTTTACATGTTAGGAAAGAATGGCCTGGTTCCATATCTTACTTGTAAAACCTTTGGAGTATTGATCAATCAGACATTGACATTCAGTCAGAGCTCTTCAATTAAATTAGTGTTATTCTTGGAGAGACTAGAGTTTTACTTCATTTTTCAATGCCTGGCGGTTTCTTTTGGAATCAGCATCTATTTTATGAACAGACCCCCCTCACTTTTTGCTCATTTCAGATCAGACTGTTTTAGTATAACTGGGACCTAATACATTTCATAATTACTGGAAAACATTTTAATATTTAATAGAAGCATCTAGTCTTATAACATGTCAGAGGTTTGACTATGAAAATAACTTGCTACTTTAGTTAGAAAAGTAAATAGGTTTCAAGTACACAAAATCATGAAGAGGACTGGGCAAAGAGTTCTTAGATATGACACCAAAAGTATGATACATAAAAGAAAAACAATTGGACTTCACCTAAATTGAGTTAATTAATTTAATTAAATTTAAGAAAATGAAAAGCCAAGAACTCAGAAAATATTTGCAAGTCACATTTCTGATAAAGTTCTTATATCTAAACTATATAAAGAATTCTTACAACTCAACATGAAAAGAGAATAACCCAATTAAAATATAGGCAAAAGACCTGAATAGACATTTCCCCAAAGGTAGATATACAAATGTCCTATATGCACAAGAAATGATGCTTGAGATCACCAGTTATCAGGTAAATACAAATCAAATCACAATGAGATACCAACTTCACACCCACTCGGATGTCTATAAGCAAAAAAATAGATAATAAAAAGTGTTGGTGAGAATGTGGAGAAACTGGAACTCTCATACATTGGTGGTGGATATGTAAAATGGTGCAGGCACTTTGAAAATAGTCTGACAGTTCCTCAATAAGTTAAACATAGAGTGACCATATGACCTAATTTGACACCTAGGTGTATACCAGAGACATTAAAAAAAAAAAAAAAAAATGAAAAAAGAGAAAAAAACCTCCCTTTATGGAAGGTTTTTACTTACTGAGGTTCCACTTCAGGCCTGTTGTCGTAACCTGATTGCAAGGCTGTCCAACAGGAATAAGGCCACACCAATCACCTTCCATGCCAGTGTCTACGTACAATTTGTGCTTTCCCTGAAATAGAGGAGGAACGACCATTAAGAAGAGGGGAAAAAAAGGAAGGACGTTAATGTGCATTGAAGTATGTGCCAGGTACCATCCTAGGACCTCCACATGATCTATCATATTTAAGTTTAACCACAAATTTATGTCATATATGGTGAAAAATCCTAGGAACTTTTACCTGACTTAATCCTAACAACAATTTTACAATGTAACTTATTGTTAATGATTAGTTTTACATGTAAGGAAATTGAAGCTTACAGAGATTAAATGTGTCCAGGACCACAAATAACAAGGATTTCTATGTCAACAAAGGGTAAACCAATCCCACATGTTAAAGATTTAGCACTAAGTAATACAGAATTCTATAGCCTTAATCAAACAGTTACTCAAATGTAGATAAAACATTGCTTCCTAGGGAAAATCTCTGCTTATCTGAGAATTGGTTTCTAAGTTTCAGAATTCAATGTCAATCCTACTAGTAGTTAACTTGTTTCCTGTATCCATTTCCACTATAGCAGATGCTCAGCAAGATGTATCTCTGCCAGGAAACATAGTGTGTCCCATGAGGAATTAGTATGCTTCTTCCTTACTGATTATGAAAGCTGACATACTGATTATGAAAACTGACATAATTTACCACGTTTTTAATTTTTCAGTTTACAGGAACATTAAAGTTAAATGTAATGCTTAATCAAGGTAACAATGTTTGCTTCTTAAACAAAATACTTAGATACCCCTTGTCTTCCCCAAAGTAATGATCCATTTCTACTCAATTCATTATTCTTAGAGTATATAGTCTTTATAGAAATATAAACTTAAGTCCTTATGAGAAAATGCCAAGGTATGCAAATAGTCAATACATAATAAAAAAGATAGCTTTCATAATTCATATAACTGAAAAAATAAATTCCAAAGGATATGTTTTCTTTTAATAAAATAGTGTCATAAGTATAATTAGTATATAATATATTGCGAGAGCAAGGTATCTAGGTCTTTTTATAGTAATTTCACTTCTATTACAACTATACCTTTTGTACTCTATGTTGTGGGCTTCTGAGAACTTTATTCTGCTGTATATAAGGCCTCAAAGTAGAAGTATTCTCACTTTGTCTTTAGTCAAAGGATTGCCTTCATTGGGAAAACAGTTTTCTAGATTATATATCTGTCCTTGAAAATTAACACAAGTTCATCCAGATCTTTACTACCAGTGATAGGGTATGTTTTGTATTTCTACTTGAAAATTCACTCAAAAGGTCATAAATTCACTTAAAGGAAACTAAATATAAGCAGACACAAAATAATTTTTTAAAAAATATAAAATATATTTTAAACTTGGTGTCAAATGATGAAATTGGGAGAGAAGATAGGCAACATGTGTAGATATACATCAAGTAATGGATTAGATTTACACAAAGTGTGGGTGGACTGAAAGCACAATGCATTGTGAAACATAACACATAGTAGGAAAAAGAATGGAAATAAATTACATAACCCATCTATGTAAATTAAAATCAGCACAAATTCAATAATACGCTATTCTAATAACAGAACTTAAAAATATGTAAACTAAAATGTTTGCCTATGGGTCGGGCAAGGAGAATAGGACTGTCGTAAAAGGTTAAAAGAGAAGCAATCAATCAATGAGAATTCTTGCCTGGGCCAGAGATGATAACGTGCCATGAACCAAAGAGCATGCCTGACTCAACCCTGAGAGCTTATAAAAAAACAAGTATGTTTTTCAAGTATGAAGGGATACATCATCAATGCCTATTCCTTCGCTGCTGAAGCCAAAGTAATTCTACAACAACAATGACAACAACAAAACAGTTTTCATTTTAGGGGCTGTATTCCTTGGATGCCCATCAGAAAACACAGCACTATCAGAGGGGTCACAGGTAACATTTAGCCCCCTGGGTGCTGGTGGCTGGCAGGCCTGAAGCATAGGGCTTAAAAGAGCACCAGGTAGATGAAGGGTAGGAATATACTCCTGCACCAGATCTCTGTATCTGTGTCTCTGGTAACACTGTTTTTGACCATAAGACCTGATGTTAGAGTGTGACTTAACCATTACTTATCAAAGAGTGATTCATATATACTCCTGCACCAGATCTCTGTATCTGTGTCTCTGGTAACACTGTTTTTGACCATAAGATCTGATGTTAGAGTGTGACTTAACCATTACTTATCAAAGAGTGATTCATATTATTGGGCTGTCTTATTTTCAGTATGTTACAGTTAATCCCTATCTCTTAATTGACAACTTTTTCCCCTCTGTTTGTGGCTGGCTTAATGGTCTGGTAGTGGTCAGCTGAATACATAGTAGCCTTGGTGCTCCAGCTAACTTCAGTAAAGAATGATGAAGGAAAGAAAGAATTATTTTTCAATTTGTGGATATCAACTCCCTAAGAGAAGAGTCTTCAACTCATATCATATAATGCAAAGGAAAGAGCACATATACATGTTAAGTTTTATTATACCAGGGAGAGGATGGCTGGTATAAATTCCACTGATTTAAGTGACACAGTAGTAAGTTTTCTTATCTAGCTTTGCTACATATTGACTGCCTTCCTCGTTATTTTAAGAATCAACAGACCTTAAAATTTTCAATCTGGGAATAAACTAGTTTGGGACTCGAGAAGTCACAGATAGGTCTTAGCCAACAATCAATTAACATTTTTTTCCTCTTGTTCCATACAGGTGTTTAGCCATATGTGAATGGTCTTTGTATTTAAAAATAGGCAAATTTAGCTTTTATGGTTAAAGGAGAGCAAAATTATGCTTTCCTCCTATATCCTTAAGTCTATGTGATATCTTTAAAATATGAACAAGCATATAAGGAATTTTTGTTCATTCCCCAGATTTCTCAATTCATAATATATGCTAGCCTATATGTGATTTGACACAGGCAGGCATACAGCCTGACATTAATGAATTTCCCTAAGGATTTATGCCATTACTGGAGACTAGAGGCACATGAACTAATCATTTACTTCCATCTACTCTCATGAATCATTGCACAGGTTCCTGTTCTGTCCTCTGTTCTGAGCTGAGATAACTCTTTGAAGTCAAAGCAGTTCTATATAGCAAAGAAAGAACAAAAATCAGTTAAAGACAGTTTGCTTTTCTAATTGTGGTTAGTTTAACTTATCTAACAACCTTAATAACGTATGAAATTGTAATTTAGTGGAAGCTAACAAAGATGTTGCTTGAATGTGTGCTGGAAATCATTCTTAAGATCATGTTTAGGACAGACAGCATCATAGGATCACTTTCCCTAGACTGTAATGCCAAGCTAGATTTTGCCTTTGAAAAATACCATAGAGGAATATGAATTCTGCTGACATCCCTAAATCCTTAAATCCAGTAACTATTCCCAGTTTTTTGCTAAGATATCTTAGTGTGGAGCTCACAAAATGCACAGCAAATTAACAAGATTATTCACAAAGCAGTGAACAAAGGAAGAGCATAAATGTATTCTACTTAGTGTAAAAGATTTAAGGAGCAGGTGCCAATGAGCATATAAGGAATTTTTGTTCATTCCCCAGATTTCTCAATTCATAATATATGCTAGCCTATATGTGATTTGACACAGGCAGGCATACAGCCTGACATTAATGAATTTCCCTAAGGATTTATGTCATTACTGGAGACTAGAGGCACATGAACTAATCATTTACTTCCATCTACTCTCATGAATCACTGCACAGGTTCCTGTTCTGTCCTCTGTTCTGAGCTGAGATAACTCTTTGAAGTCAAAGCAGTTCTATATAGCAAAGAAAGAACAAAAATCAGTTAAAGACAGTTTGCTTTTCTAATTGTGGTTAGTTTAACTTATCTAACAACCTTAATAACGTATGAAATTGTAATTTAGTGGAAGCTAACAAAGATGTTGCTTGAATGTGTGCTGGAAATCATTCTTAAGATCATGTTTAGGACAGACAGCATCATAGGATCACTTTCCCTAGACTGTAATGCCAAGCTAGATTTTGCCTTTGAAAAATACCATAGAGGAATATGAATTCTGCTGACATCCCTAAATCCTTAAATCCAGTAACTATTCCCAGTTTTTTGCTAAGATATCTTAGTGTGGAGCTCACAAAATGCACAGCAAATTAACAAGATTATTCACAAAGCAGTGAACAAAGGAAGAGCATAAATGTATTCTACTTAGTGTAAAAGATTTAAGGAGCAGGTGCCAATGCTAGTTTACAAAGTGGCCAATCACTCATCAAATTGCTGCTAATGCTGAACCTACACCCTATGGCTAATTGCAGCTAAAATTACAGGCACACAGTTAAACCCAGTATGAATGGAACACTGCTATTGACTGATTAAACACAAGGCTAAAACTCTGATAGCTCGTCTTTTGTTAGTTGGTCCAGCTACTTAAAAAAATTATCCACAAATACTGTAGGACATTAAATAGCCTACAGGAAAGAATAGTGAAAGGAACAGACAGAAGAATCTATGTTATATTTACCAGAAGAGGTTACTTTTCCCATATAAAGACAGTCTTTTTGTGCCAGTATATTTTCATATTGTGACTACTCACATGATTGAAAGTAGNAAGACAGTCTTTTTGTGCCAGTATATTTTCATATTGTGACTACTCACATGATTGAAAGTAGTCACAAGAGTCTCCCCAGTGAACTTACAATTGTAAAACCTCAGAACTAGAAGACTTGTATATTTTCCTTGATTCTGCTCAACAATTCAAAATACAAGTGTATCAGGTTTATTAGAAATACGTTGTACTGAATCAATGCATATATGAAATTAAATATATATATATATATATATATATATATAAGGTATTTCCTTTTGGAAATGCATTAATATCTTATCTATAGATAGCTTTTAGAGTTTTAAGTCACATCAGAACATTTTGCAGAGTGCTCTCCATAGAACAATACTCCCAGGATAAAATATGATTGGAAAAATTGCTTCTTAGATTCTCCTCTTGGGAATCACACCGTATGCCAACATGTTAAATGTTCTAGGTAGTCTTGCAGCAACAAACCAACAAAAAACTCTATCTACCCAAGTGTTTCCCAGATTTACCTGACTGCAGAACCTCCCTCTGCCCCTCAAATAACACCTAGTAATGTCCCATGGAAGTTGCGGTTCATGAAATCCACTAAGCAAAACATTGATTAGTAATAGTAATTATTTTGCATAAAACAACTAAAACTATGATATTTGGTTTAATATTTCTACAGTTAGAACATTTCAATGATACGTTTTGAAATTAATAAGCTCCATCTGATTTTTGTTTTAGAAATTATTCAGTGACCTTAGGCTGAAATCATGTATATTCTCACACAAATTAGGTTTACTCTTCTATTACATGTAATGACAATACTGGGTGGTTATCCAAAAGAACACTTTCTTAATGCTAGTTAAGCTAGTTTGTTTATTCAAAAGACAAAAATATTTATGAAATACCTATTATTGTTAGAGACAATAAAATACCATAATGACAAACTTCCTTATTAACCTCCTAACACTAAATTATTAATAAAGTTGATGAAATTGCTATCTAT
>NW_007730638.1:136104-151238 GCF_000696425.1 Galeopterus variegatus
AACTTCCTTATTAACCTCCTAACACTAAATTATTAATAAAGTTGATGAAATTGCTATCTATTCTTTGCTTTCTATCACCTCTGTATTCGCTTTTTTACAATGTGTCCTACCCTATCTTTGCACCTTCCTTTCATTAGTCAGAGAGAATAATCTGTTGAGTGCTCTCACACTAAGTTGTTGAAAACCTCCTTTAAAAGATACGGACACTTTAAATGATGACTTCTAAAGACAATACTTATCCCAGAAGTGAGCATTTCTAACAGTAGAAACAGAATGGGTTGCACTTAAAGATATAATTTGAGTCAAAGAGTGATCTTAGAGTTTTCAAATTACTCCAGATAAATGCTCTTCTACTTAACATGGAGTATGATCAGGATGCCCATGTTCTCCTGTCTATTCCTACATGCTTTCTCCATCCTTAGTTATGAGAAACTTCAAAGCAAAAGACATGCTCTACTTTTTTATGAAGACTCCGTAGGAATTGCAGCTCCATAGATGACTTCCTCCTAACTGTTAAAATATTTACTTATTCATCCTACAAAGTGTAGTATTTTGCTACTGTATTGCATGTCTCAAATAGGTTCATATTGTTTTCCTAAAAATAAGAAAATTTCTTTGAAGGCAAAGAGCCTGCTTTTTTTTCTGTTGGATTTACAGCACAGTGAAAGGAACATACTATGTGTCTAATAAATATCATTGATTAATTGCCTAGAACAAAAGGAAAAAGTGTTGATGAAAAGTATCACTATATTTTGAAAAATCTTCTCAATCAAAATTTCAGTAGATGAGGTAGGGTCCAGATGAAGTAAAAAAACTCAGGAGAGAGGCACAACATTCTGTTTCTAGATAGTGTTTGCTTAATTGGATACTAGAACAAAACCATGCACAAACAATAACTATCAATACCCTGTCAGCATACTCAAAATAAACTTAAAAATGTATACAGAGTGTGTGTGTATATATATATATACACACACACACACACATAAAATATATATATATATAATATATATATAAAAATACATATATATATATATATGTATTTTTTTTTTGTAAAATGGGCATTAAAGTACTACTTTGCTGAGTTATTTTCAGGATTAAATGACGTAATGTATATAAGATGCCAAGAACAGGGCTTCAAACATTTATATTATAAATGTGTGGTTTTTTTTTTCCCCTTTTTGTCTTTTTTTCGTGACCGGCCACGGATTGCAACCCTCAGTGTTGCGCCCGTACCGGACCAGGACCGGCTACGGGATCACAACCCTCGGTGTTGCTCCCGCACCTTGCTCAGCCAGTGAGCGGCCGGTCTGTATGTGGGATCTGAACCCTCGGCAGGAGCGCCGCCGCGCTTCCCAAGCGGCACACTGTAGCAGTGTGCCACCGGGCTGGCCCTATATTATAAATGTTGATTTACTTAGCTTTCTTCTTCTATCAGGTCCTCCAGATTTAATTTGAACACAGGTTTTCTTTCTACCCTTTTTTTATTTTTTATTTTTTGATAAACCTGGTCACTTTGCCCCAGTAATTTTTAAAGGAAGGTAAGTCTGATTCCCTCTCATAAAACTGACATGAAATATTAGCAGAAAGGAAGAGAAAGAAAATTGTTTTAAATATTTTTATGCTATACCTTCATAAAGCATTAAGATATCTTAATAAATGTCTTAATTTGCTATGTAGAAGCTCTAGTTTTTAGTAATTTTTTTTTTTTTTTTTTCAGAGCACACCTCTTTACTTTGTTCATTATTTTTAGAAAAGTTCTGAAATCTGAGGTCTCATATTTGGTTGCCATAACCAAAATAAAACTCTTAAAGCAATTTTTTGAAATTCTCAATATGAACTGAGCCTAATACTGTGGTAACACAAGGGTCTCTTTTTTTCAATGCTAGCAATAATTTAAATAAAATTCAATTCAGATTCTAAATCCAGTGGACTCATTTCCCAGATTCTCTCATAATTGGTAAAGATTTGATGGAAATACCAACACGGCTATGTATTTTTCAAACTTCTTCCTTGCATTTCATGTATTCCTCCAACTTTCTCACTATAAAAGAGCTGTGTATAGCGTCTCCTACAATAGACAATCAGCTTCCCACAATTACCCTAAGCACAAACATTCTTCTCTACCCGATTCTTCCCTTGTATTCTGTTAGGTATTCATTAATCCCCCATGCACTTCTCTTTTCTGTTACCCCAGAAGCTGCAAGTCATTAAGACCAGCAGGGGAGTGAAGGGTAAGGGTGAGATGGATTGACAGTGGAAAGAACTGCTGGAATAATCCTCTTCATTATCCTAGTTAAACAAACTCCAAGCAGTGTTTCTGCTAGCTGAGAATGTAGCATGGCTGACATTCCACATGGTAACTAAATGCTGGGCGTCTAATTTTTTGTTTTTTTTTTTCCCACTCATGTTCATAATGCTCATGGGATATTGTTAGTGCTCCTGAAGAAGGAAGAGGAGGGGAAGACAACAACTTTGCATTTATTTATCTCAAAAACAAGCACGAATATCAAACTTTATAACATTGTAGAAATAATGAGAAAGTTCTGGTTAAAGAAAAAGAGGGAGAAAAGGGAGTAGTATCCTAGTCCATAGTATCCTAGTCCATTTGGGCTGCTATAACAAAATATAAACTGCTGGCTTACAAGTAACAAAAATTTATTTCTCATAGTCCTGGATGCTGGGAAGTCCAAGATCAAGGTGCCAGCATAGTTGGTGTCTGTTAAGGGCCCACTTTCAGGTTCACAAATGGCACCTTCTTGCTCTAATGGAAGGAGCAAGAAGTTTCTCTCAGGCCTCTTTTACAATGGCATTAATCCCATGGATAAGGGCTCCACCCTCATGACCGAATCGCCTCTTAAATGTCATCACTTTGGGGGTTAGGACTTCGACATATGAATTCGGGTGGGACACAAAAATTCTTACCATAAAAGTGAGGAAACCATTTTTGAGTATCTGCTACTTCTGAATATTCTGCTGGGCACCATAATTCTCAGAACAACCTTGAGTGGTAGAGTTACTAACAAGATAAAGACTGTAGACTCAGTACAGTAATTAACTTGTTCAAGATTACTCAGTTAGTAACTGGCAGATGTAAGATCTGAACCCACATATGTGATGATTTTTAAATCTACTACATCATCACGTCTTTCTAGGCCTCTAACTTAACCCACATCTCCTTTGCTGGCTCCTCCTCTTCTCTCCAAACTCCTAAATTCGAGGACCTTAGGGCTCAGCCCCTTAGTCTCAGCTAGATCTCTTACCCAAATCTACCTACATTCATTCCCTTTGTGATCTCAATCATCTAGATAATGTCGAATCCCAAATTTGAATCTCTAGTCCAGACTTTTGTCCAACTTCCTATTTTACATATCCAGACCTTTTCCTCAAGCCTACTCCATTCACATCTTTTGATCTCAGTTGATGGCTACTTCATCCTTCCAACTGTTTAAGCCAAATGTTTTTCTCCTTTTCTTATACCTCACAACTAATCCATAAGGGAATCCTATTGACTCTATATTCTAAGTATATCTAGATTCTTGTCACTTCCTATCAAGTCTCATGATCTCCATTCCTACCCCGTCCACAGCACCTGCATAAGATCTTCTCCTGCCCCACTAGGATCTGTTCTCAACCCAGCAGCTGAAATGATACTTCTAGAAGGTAAGCCAGACCTCTCTCCCTCCAGCTGACCTCATGCCTCAAGAGAAACACACCTAGGTTTCTGAAAGGTTTCCATTTTCCTTTTCTAGCCCATGAGGAGTCTGGGGATACTTTAGATTCTATCCATGGAATCTGAGAAAATTGCTGTCATTGTTAATGAATGCTTGTTCTGAGCTAGCTTGGGTGAGTCTACTCCATGCACAGTATAGAGGTGAAGAGCGTGGGTGTTGAAGAAAGACTTCCCAGATCTGAATCCCTTCCACTATGTCTGAGTTTCCTTCTCTTTATAAAACCAGGATAGGGCCGGCCTGGTGGCGCACTGGATAGTGTGCCGCTTGGGAAGCGCGGAGGCGCTCCCGTCTGAGGGTTCGGATCCCATGTACGGACCGGTTCCTGCTCACTGGCTGAGCGAGGCGCGGGAGCAACAGCTACGTAAGTGGGCCACATAAACTTGATGGCTGATGCTAGGATGACCGAACTATATGAGACCCCTAGCCTGAAGTGCCCAGCCAAACCCAAATTCCTGACCCACAGAGTAACTTTAAAAGATAATAAATGTTTATTGTTCTTTTAAGCCGCCAAATTTGGGGGTAATTTGTTACACAGCAATAGATAATTAACACACACTCAATCTCCTGCTGTCCTTGTGTCTCTATCGTTATGTCTTTGTATTCCACTGCACTGCCTTCTTCCTTCTCATTCTCTGTGCCCTTTCTGCTTTTTTTTACATATCCATAAAACACAACAATGGGGATTGTTTTTTAACCTTTGTTCAAAAGAATATAAGGATTCCTCTTAAAAAGTGGAAGGATGACAGTTTTATTTTTCTTTGTTTCTAAAGGGGAAAAAAACCTACCAGTTTTCCCTTTTCTCTGGGGGTTATCTGGACTGATTTTTCCCTCTTCCTCTTTATTCTTTCCTAAGCTATCAACCTGGGAAAGGTAATGGTGATGTTAGGAAAAAAAGGTTCCCCAACAGTTATGAAAATAAGATAAGTAGAACAATCATTAAAACAGAACATTTTATGTTTAACAACTCTATAATCTTCAACCTCACTATACTGCATGCAATTATTAAATAAAGACTACATCAAAGCAAGAATGAGCTATATTTCATAATAAATTGGGCATAGTAGGGAAAAAGCATTAAAAATATTATATGTTAACTATCTCATTTCCTGTCCAAAAGTCACTTATGCTGTCTTCATTTAAATAAATGGTAAAATACGACCAAATTTTTATTTTATATTTGCTTTGGATATTATAAAGATTTCAAAATTGGATCCTCCAATTCATGACATACTTCAGAAGCAACACACAAGAGGCTGCTTCCTGTGTTCTCTACCTTGTATTTTCTACTTTTCTCTTTTTTTTATACGATAGAAAAATTTGGTTTTAGTTTTGCTGCTACCAATTTTTTGGTATCCTAGAAACTCCATAGTGATAGAAAAGAACAGGTGCAACAAAGCAGAATTACCAACATATTTATGGCCTTATCATTTGACAGGGAAGGTCAAAGCTTCTCAGAGTTTATTCATAACCCTGAACCAGCTTTCAATTCTTTGAAAATTGCTCCTTGATACCTGGCTTCCCTGAAATCACAGAGAGTGGCAGCCACTCTCTTAAGGTATAAATCAGATTCTAAATAACTGATAGCACTTTTTTCCTCTAGACCTGGAGAAGAAAAAAGCACTGCATTTTCATTGTTGAATGCCAGCACTTAGAAAAGCCAGTGCACCAAGGATGTTTTTAAGATTCAATTTCTAAAGTCAACTGTAAGAAAACAGTATTTGGAATTATAAAAAATAAAGGTCCTGCTCTTGAATATCATTGGCATTTTAATAATCTCTCTTCTTTCATTCTCTAAATCCAAATATACTACTACCATGGACTTAGTGACTATTTACCACTGTTAATCCTTTCATGACGTAGTTTTGCTTCATACTTAGAATGAGCAAAATGTGCATGATTTTGGCACACTACAATACAAGCCAATGACACAACAGTATGTGAAATAGATATATGTATGTGCAATTATTTAGGAAAAATAAGTAAAATTAAAGAAAAACAAGCAAATATTAAAAAGATAGGATGAAATATTTTGATTTTTTTCCTATGAAGTGTCAGAAATTCTTTGTTGCAGGGGCCATTGAGAAGTAGGTCATGAAAGTCTTTAGTAATTAGAAACACTATTTTAAAATATTTGACATTCAGCAGCTCAGTCATGGTAGTTGGACATTTCTTCTGAAATGCATCAACATACCTCGTGAAGGGTCTGAAAGCCATAACATGTGAAAAAAAAAGTAAAAAAAAATAGCGATCATTAATCTGTAGCCATGTTTTCCAATCTATGAGTTATCTATGTACTTATCTATGAAAATAATTAAATGTTGATTTTCCATGTAGCTGTTTATATTACTAAAAATTAATATGATTATATTAAGGGTCATCCAGAATACTGTTGTATTTTTTTTTAATGACAAGTGAAAATATATATTTTACAGAAAGTCAAAATATAGTAACAGTGAAATAACACTGGTTCTAAATTCCTGGGTTTGATGTACAGCCATTATGGAAAACAGTATGGAGGTTGCTCAAACAACTACAGAATACTGTTTTAAAACAGAATATTGGCATTCAATTTCAGTTGCTATATTTAAGCTTTGTTTATATGGCTGGCATCAAATAGTATCAGGAACACAAACAACAGTATAGTGAGAATCAGTGTAGACTTTGGAGTCTGGTTACCTGGCAACAAATGCTGTTCTGCCGCTTATTGGTTATGTAACTTTGAACAGTTAAATTAATTGCTTTGTGTCTCAATGCCCTAATTTTTAAAATTGAGGTAATGATATTATCTAATATCACCAAGTTTTTGTAATGATTAAATTAAACAGTATATGTAAAGTACTCCGAACAGTTTTCAATAAATCAGCTATTTCATTATCATTATTTTGTCATGGTGAATAAAAAATAACTGAGATGGGCTTAATATGTGAACCATGCACTTGCATTGAGTCAAAAGGCAACAGTTTCATATCATGACATATGAATGAAGGTTCATTACATGGCACTGTACATGGGACACTGGAAGGCACACATGAAAAGGAACTCCAGTGAATATGTCATATTCAGTGGACCTCCTTGGAAATCTATAAAGAGTCCCATCTCCTGGAGAGTATAAAAAGCTGGGGATTAGGCCCAGGACTTAATTATGGGTATCAAAGCTCCCTTGAAAGTTGAATTCTTAGCATGATCCTCCTCCCAAGTCTGCTACATCAAGGTCAGGGATCTATCTGGGAAGGAGTAGGACCCAGAAAAACAGAAAAGGAACATCTAGGTTAACAAACTCAAAAACTTGGCTTCACTAGATCCACCAGAAACCCATGGACTTTTAGACGTGGCTCTTTCTTCCATGTTAAAGGCTAGTACTCTCCTGATCCTTGAGAATGAATGATTTAGAACCTCTATCTTGTAAGGCAACACATCACCCTTCTAGATTTACCATTCCTCTCCCCTGCTGGCAACGAGTTCAACAACAAGGGTGAAGGTCCAACATTACCCAGCCTTGAAAGGGCAAGCACTGCTTAGTGAAGAAAGGGATTACATACTAGCGGAGCTGCAGAGCCTGGTCAACTTGTAACTGTAGGAGCCATGGCTGCACAGGAGGTCTCTGAAGATGCTGATTTAAAGAGGATGGAACCTAAGGTAAAGTAAGGGCAAGTTTATGGATACTGGAGCACTTTGGCATGACACAGAATTTACCCTCCTGGACTCTGGTAGACAGTGGTAATAAAACTGCTCAGTTGGCTCTTACAAGTTTTGAAAAAGTAATAGCTCCTACTAAATAAAATTTAAATTCCTAGAACTTCAATGGCAAGTGGTGAAGAAAGGAAGGCATCCGAAGGCTCAGGGAACTGGGCATGCTGGAGTAGATATGCCACCTACGAACAAAGTCCAACAGTTAACTATGTTCCATGAGAAGCCTAGAGGACAAAAATGAGAAGGAACAAGCTGGTGAAAAGGGCACCAGCACCAAGGAGAAGTATGCGGAAGCTGCCCTCAGCAGCCCAAGGCTGGCAGGAAAAGGCTCAAATGGTAAAAAATGCTACACAGAATTGGCTCCTTAAGAGAAACTGGAATGACAGAATTTTAAGATAATAGAGGCAAAATGGTGGCAGTTAACTGTCAAAAGCAGGGTAGGCTGGATTATCACAAAGTGGAAAGACTGTAGTTGCAGCCAGGGGGCATCAGAACCACATATAAACTTTGCAGTAGTTCTTAGGACCCAGTGTTCCTAGGGACCAGATAAATGCATTGTGACAAAAGTATTGCTTGATTCATACAATTAAAAGAAATTAAACAATAAAAAGTCACAATCTCTTGCCTGATTTCTGGCCATAAGCCAGTTATTAGAACTGAAGACCACTGACTAAAAAGAGGATGAGTCCCCAGGAGGAAGGACTCTGCAGCAACCTCCCAAGTATATAACTGAGGATTCCTTAGTCCTTCCACAAAGCGACCTGGAAGTGTTTAGCGAGGTAACCACAGGGAACCTCACAGGGTAACCTCTGGGGAAAGGAAGATATGCAGATGTTGCATGGACACAGACAAGGGCTGTTGAACAAGGGTCTGCATTGACATTAAGACGCAGGGACCTGAAGCATCGCCATGGCCCAATGTCAGAGTGAAGGTGTGTGAGGAGGGACAAGTAACAAATGGAGCCCTCACAGCTCACAGTAGGTCCACTCAGAACATGGGCCGTCTGGTGCTTGAGCATAAAATTAGACTGGACACACTTGATAGTTGGCAGAAGTCTCACATTGGTTCCTTGGCCTGTGGGGTAAAAGCTATTATAGTGACAAAAGCCAAGTAGAAATATCTAGAACTGTCACTCTTCTCTTCTTTCCCTCTTAAGCTGGTAATTAAAAAACAATGTTGAATCCAGGGAAGAATGGCAGAGACCAGAGTTACTCTTAAAGACTCCCTCATGTCCCCATTCAATTCTCTACTCTGAAAGATTTGATAGAATAATGGTGGACTGCCACAAACTCAACCAAGCAGTAGCCCCAGCTGTGGCTGCTCTGCCAGATGTGCTATCTGCTAGAGAAGATTAATACGGCCTCCTGGTAAAGGAGGCTAATGTACATTTCTCGGACTCGCAAGCAGTGGCCTGCTGTAGCCAAAGGGTATGTGATGTACATGACTTCTAGGCCTTCCATGCACTAACTTTATTTTCCCCATTTTTTTTTTTCTTTTCTTTCGGATTATCTGAAGTGGAGATGGCCTAAGTGAATCATTGTGTAGTATATTCATGTATTGAGACAACACACTGTACCCCAGAAAATATACTAAAAAAAAAGAAAAGAAACAAAGAAGACCCCTGGGCAACCTTGGAAACTACATTGACAGTAGTAGAGCCTAAAACAGTTTGAGTCCCTAAATGACTGTGTGGACAAAAGCTATTCCATTGATCTGTTCAGCAGCCCAGAATCTTATGTGGGCACAAAATCATCTATGGAATCTGAACGAGCAAAAGAGGAGACCTATAAAAATATGCACATAGACAATACAGGGATTACAGCAACAGGTCTACAGAAAAGAGTGGAAGCTAGGGTAACAGTCATAATCCTTGAGGGATAAATACTTTGCTTTTATTCCATTCATTTGACTGACCATGCAAGGTAACTGTCACATGTTACCAAGACACTTTGATGTATTTAATAGCTTTGTTCTCTCCAATATTATTAGTTGCTTCTAAAAAAGAAAGTAATATATTTTTTTCGAAGTTCATGACATATTTTGTAAACATGAATTATTTGGTATGAACTCTAAAAGTTTAAATACATATAAATAATAATTAAGAAACATACTAAGAGATAGGAAATATTGAAAACAGAAAATGATCAACCTCAGTCTTGAATGCAGCTCAAAATATAACTGAGAAACAGAGAAATAAACATGTAAATGAAGACGGAGTCTGCAAGCCAATGTTAGCCATTAATGAATGACCTTCAAAGAACAGGCATCTGTTGGCACAAGAGCACTGAGATGACAAACTCTGAGATAGCCATTACCTCTTGATAAACAAACTTATAAACCTGTTACCATAAATTATAAATTAGTCTATACTGATTCTGTCCTTTTCATAAAAAATGAACTTTTGTTAAATCTATCTGCTGAGAAGGGCAAAAGGTTTTCTATAACATGGAAGGTTTTACTTCAAGTTCCAAGGACTGTTTATTTGTACAAATGAGACCAGAATATGGTTTTTGTGATGTAGAAATCTTTATGTTCACCTAATGTCATAACTGTTTCTCATGGGAAGTAAATTTTACCTTTTAAAACATTTTTTAAAAGACTGCAACTTTTCTGAAAGTAAGAAACATACGTAAAGGTGTATTTCCTCCTTTTAAAACATACTTTAGAATAAAATAATTAACAGAGAACTTCATCACCCAATGCAGAATCTTAAAACCATTCAGATTCTAACTTTGATACTCAAAAGTTACCTTTACTGAGAAATACAGAGCTGCTCATTTATACATTGCTAGAAACTCACAGTGAAAGTCACTTATAGCTGCAAGCACTCCCACCCACTGGTGGAATATCTCTAGCACAAAAACAAGTACATCAACTTCTCCTACAACCTGATGTTATGAGACATCAGATTCATCTCACTCCTATCATTCTAATCTCCTCCTGACCATCAGTCCTCTGAGTATGATTTGGATTCTAATATGGTCTGTCTCTCAAGGGGGAGTGTAAAAAGTAATAATATGGATCTCAACTTTTTTTGATGCCATGACAGTTATTTTCTAATAAATTACCAAAGCAGCAATGAGATAAAGGGCTTCATACTATTCCTATTACTACCACAGATATATTTCTTGTTAAAATAAATGAATAAGTTTTTTATATTTTTCCATTTTAAACAGTATGCTTTATGAGGACAGGGGCTTTGTTGTTCACCTTTAATTACTCTCTAGTTTTGTTAGATAAGCCAATGGGGGGAAATAAAAAACAAAAAACACAAGGCAGGTTACAATTTTCATGCAGTGCTTTTATGTAAATCACATTAATATTACTTCGACTCTGTCGACATTACTCAGATTCAGTCTCAATCCCATCCTAAGGCCAGTCTACACAGCAGTGTATGTCACTGTCTCAGTATCTCGAAAGGCTGTGGATAAAGCCTATGATATGAAAAAGAATAACCAATACCACCAAATTGCTATTTTTCTTAAAAGTTCCATAATTGTATTAGTTTACTTTATATCCTAGCATCGCCAAAAATGCCAAAATTTGTACTGCTGCTCGGTTTGTCCACGAAGCAGTCAAAATTTGAATCCATGTCTTCTGACTTCAAGCTGAACACCACAGCTGATATAAAAAGTTATGGGGAAAATGCAATTTTGTGGTAATTTTAAATTCTTAGTAAGTTTTTAAAAATACTACTTGCTTAAAAAGTTAGCTGTGCAATTTTTTATACACATTGGGCATTGGTGTATCAGGAGCTTGGCTGCCATGTGCATTCGCTAGAGATACATTAGGACTCATTCTGTAGGAACTGCCTTATCCAACTTTCTTTCTTCCTTTCCTTAAGAGAGAACTTGATGTTAGAAAGTACAAAAGGAGAGTTATTAAAACCAGGAAGTTTTTCCCCATTAAAATGTTACTGTTCTGAGAGCTGAAGGATGAGGCCTTATTAGCTTTAAGTATTAATAAATGACATTATTTAATTTTCAAGTAACTTAAGAGAAAATGCATTCTGAAAGGAAAGATAGATACTACTTCCTCAAATGAGGAAAGTTAGGATCTAAATGGTATCATAAATTGTGTGCTTTTGCAAGTAAAAGAATAATATATATGATATACATACTTTTAAAGATAAGTAGCATATTTTAACCTGCCATTTTTCAGATACTAAGGAATAAAAAATATATATTCTCAGTCCTTTCTCCCTTAGCCCAAACTTCTATAATCACATAGAATAAATGGAAAAATTTAGGAGAATTTCTGCTGTATGAAAAGTCAGCATGGTGTGGCTGAGGGCAGTGAAGAGAGAACATAAAACTAAGGTAAATACAATGCTTTATGACGTCACACAAATACAATTCTCTAGACCTACCTGAATAAGATAAAGTACTCTGCACTTGCCCACTGCGAGTGAGTGTGTTAATGCATATGCATCATGCTCCATATGTTCATCTGGTGTTTTTTACCGAAGAGGACACTTTTAGACTAATCCAGTTTTTAAATAAAAGAAGGTGTAAAAGCTAACAGCATTACAAAGTGAGAAGTGATGGGTGAAAAAATGTGAAAGAATTAGGTCAGAATAGAATAGAAAGCTCCTGTCCCTAGGAGTACTCATAGTTCTAGCAGTGCCAAGATGAGCTGCTAAAATTGAGATGTGTCAAGATTTACCATGTCAAAGCTTGAGTCTAGGTTATGACAAGTCTTCTAAGCACCTAAAACTTAAATGAATATGGAGTGGATAATGAGATTTTTTTTTTTTTCCTCTCTAAAATGTAAGCCTGATGAATGGTGCTTGAAAACTACCACCAGTCATTTTTATGAGTCCTCGGAAAAGCAATGTAAGGTTTTTTTTCAGTTTTTGTGGTGGTTGGCTTTTTCTTTTTTCCCTCTGTACTTAAAAGTAAGATTCTCTTTATTTTATTTTCTCTAGGATGGTCACTTCTACTGTTTAACCTAAATAGATAAGATAATATACTTTCTTTCTAAATAACAAAAATTAAATTATGACTATAATTTAAGATATAAAACCATGGACATATGTTAATGATTTTATATCAGAATTTTAGCATTATTTACAACAACCAAAATTACTTAAACTACATGTATCTGTGATAATGATTTGGTTATGGTTTATAAAAAGACAAATTTCAGATGAATATACGAGTACAGTTGCAATAGTAAAATGTTCTATGAAATATACAGAGACAGCTCTTGAAACAAGCGAAGGGGTTATAGGAAAAGAGGATGAGTAGGGTTACAGCTGCACATTTCCTTGAATAACCATGGAGATATATAAATTAAATATTTGGCATAAAAAACTGTGATAATTATACGTGTAGTCCAAAAAAAAAAAAAAACCATCATGATGCACTTTAAAGTGCCTTCAAATCTAATTTCTTAAATAGAAATTCTGTCAGTAACTATAAACAACAAAGCTCCAGGTTAAAAAAAAAAATAACAAAAGAAAGCTTTCAAGAAACAGAAAAAAACAATTTAAAAGGTTAAGACTAACAAAATCTCATGTTTATTCCAGACTCAAAAATCCAACTGCTTAATCAAGAATCCTACTTGAAGCTTCAGTAGTCATCTCTAACTTAACACAGCCAGATGATACTACTGATTCCCACCCCAGCCCACCCTATTCTTCTCCCAGTTTTCAGCATGTCTGTAAATGGTACCACCATCCAACAAGACAAGCAAGAAACTGATGAATCTCTTTAACAAAGGGCATCATGAAGAAAGCTAACAAACAGATTATGGAATGAGAAAAGATGTTTCATAATATTCAAAACTGGCAGGGAATTCATATTTAAAATATATAAGGAACACCCACAAGTCAATAAAAAAAAAGACATTATCTACAATAAAATGGGTAAAGACTAGCAAACAGAGGAAAAGATGCTCAGATGTGTTAGTAATTACAGAAATTCAAACTAACACAAATAGTTATGATTCCTATATACTTAGATCCAGAAATTTGAGTAACGTAAAGTATTGGTGGAGAGATGGGGATAATTAAAAAAAAAAAAATTAAACAACTCTCATACACTGCTGGCTTGGCAAAACCATTCCAGAGAGCAATCTGGCACTAGTCAAATAAAGCAAAGATATACACTATGATCTAGCAATGCCTTTCCTAAGTATATATCCCAAAGAAAAGCTCACACAGGTGCATAAGGGCATATATATGTGAGGCTGTTTATTGCAACATTATTTGTGATTGTGGAGCTAAGTGGGGTTGGGAGCACAACGTTTGGAAGCAATGTAGTGTCCATCAAAAAGTGGATGGGCAAATGTACTAGATACATAACACGTGGTACCATGAAAAAGTTAAAAGGAAAAGAATCGATGTATACACATCAACACAGATAGATCTTTATATAGTGCTGAGTAAAAATAAATAACCAGAGAAGACATGGAAGAAGCTTAAATGCACATTACTAAGCAAAATAAGCCAGTCTGAAAAGACAACATACTATATGATTTCAAACATATGACTTTCTGGAAAAGGCAAAACTATAGGAACAGTAAAAAGATCAGTGTCCCTGGTACACAGGGGAAGGTGGAAAGCAATGAATAGATGCAGCTCATGGGATTTTTAGGTTCTTGAAACTACACTGCATGATATTGTGTGGATACACGACATTCTGGATTTGCCAAAGCCTATACAACTTTACAACACAAAGTGAACCTTACTGAATACAAATTTTAAAAAAAATTATTTAGAAAAGGATCCCAGGGAAAAATATAGACTGTAACAAGAGACTCTAACTGTATTACAAATATATGCAACAACCTCAATGAAGGGTGCAAGAAAAAAAGTACTGACCTGACTGAAAATAAAGAGTCTGTAAAACTGAAGGCAAAAGGATCTGCACATAAGTACTGTACTCTAGTTGATAAAGGTGTTTACTATAGGGGTCCAAGTTAACAATTCTAATATTCCTACTCGCATACATTGGAATTAAATAATTAAGTAAATGGATGGCAAATGGTAGGAGCAGGATTTCTCACTATTGGAATGGGAAGTTACAGGCAAGAAAGGGAAACAAGCTAGAACGTTTCATGTGGCTAGAGTTGGAAACATTTGTAAGAACTCGTGTTCAACTTAATAAAGATGTAGATGGTTATATATGCACATACATATAAATATGGGCATATACAAAGACTAGAATACACACCTATATTTCTTTGCTGAGGGGGCCTAAAAAAATGACACCGTAATAGTAATAAGAATACCTAGCATCCAGATATTGGTTTTTTTTTTTTTTTTTTTTTTTTTTCAGATATTGGTTTCTAATGCCACTCTCCAGTAAAAAGAACCAGGAGTGTACGGAGAACTGACTGAGTCTGAAACTGGGACAGGAAATACAAAAAATGAGCCTGGAACATCTCGTAGTAGAATGTAAGGAAGCATTCTAACATACACACACACATACCCCACATACCATCCCACACACTTACTTATGGGGGTAAGCCAAAGGGGCACAGGAGCCAAGTGAAAGAACTCCCAATGGCCAAAGCTGGAACAATTTGAACAACCAAATAAAGTAGTAATGGATCAAAAAATCAAAGTATAAAATAAATACTCATGAGTTCAATCTGATAAAAATAAATGATTGAATAAATTAATAAATGGGGAAAAAGAAATAAATCTCCCATACACGACTGTAAAATAAATTACATAACTACTAATGGAGGGACAGTATAACT